>NC_087179.1:5106944-5139444 GCF_035594125.1 Scylla paramamosain
GCAAGGCCGCGGGAGGAGGAGAGGTATGCAGTTAGCAAGGTCAGAAGAACAATTAGAATGAAAATAGCGGTAGAAGATAAGTAGAGATGCAACATTGCGGCGATGAGACAATCTATTAAAGGAGAGGAGTTGATGTGACGAAAAGCTTCTGATTCCACCAGGTCTAAAAGAGCGGTATGAGTGGAACCCCCAAACATGTGAAATATACTCCATACATGGACAGATAAGGACCTTGTACAGAGTTAGCAGTAGGGGCGGTGAGAAAAACTGGTGGAGACGTCTCAGAACGCTTAAATTTACAGAAGCTGTTTTAGCTAGAGATGAAATGTGAAGTTCCCAGTTTAGATCATAAGAAAAGGAAAGACCGAGGATGTTCATTGGAGAAGAGGGGGGCAGTTGATTGTCAATGAAGAAGAGGGGATAGTTGTTTGGAAGGTTGTATCGAGTTGATAGATGGAGGAAGTGAGGCATTTTGAGGCATTGAACAATGCCAAGTTTGCTCTGCCCCAATCAGAATTTTTTTAGATATTAGAAGCCAGGCGTTCTGTGGCTTTCCTGCGTGAAATGTTTACTTCCTGAAGGGTTGGATTTCTAAGAGAAGACATGGAAAAGTGCAGGATGGTATGTATCATCAGCGTAGGAGTGGATAGGACAAGAAGTTTTGTTTAGGTCATTCATGAATAATAAGAAGAGAATGGGTGACAGGACAGAACCCTGAGGAACACCACTGTTAATAGATTTAGGAGAAGAACAGTGACCGTCTACCACAGCAGCAATAGAATGGTCAGAAAGGACACTTGAGATGAAGTTATAGAGAGAAGGATAGAAGTCCTAGGAGCATAGCTAGTTTGGAAACCAAAGCTTTGTGCCAGACTCTATCAAAAGCTTTTGATATGTCCAAGGCAACAGCAAAAGTTTCACCAAAATCTCTAAAAAAGGATGACCAAGACTTAGTAAGGAAAGCCAAAGGATCACCAGTAGAGCGGCATTGACGGAACCCATACTGGCGATCAGATAGAAGGTTGCGAGGTGATAGATGTTTAAGAATCTTCCTGTTGAAGATAGATTCAAAAACTTTAGATAGGCAGGAAATTAAAGCAATAGGAGGGTAGTTTGAGGGATTAGAACGGTCACCCTTTTTAGGAACAGGCTGAATGTAGGCAAACTTCCAGCAAGAAGGAAAGGTAGATGCTGGCAGACAGAGCCGAAAGAGTTTGACTAGGTAAGGTGCAAGCACGGAGGCACAGTTTCGGAGAACAGTAGGAAGGACCCCATCAGGTCCATAAGCTTTCCGAGGTTTTAGGCCAGCGAGGGTATGGAAAACATCATTGCGAATAATTTCAATAGGTAGCACGAAGTAATCAGGGGGTTAAGGAGAGGGAGGAACAAGCCCAGAATCATCCAAGGTAGTGTTTTAGCTAAGGTTTGAGCAAAAATTTCAGTTTTAGAAATAGATGTGATAGCAGTGGAGCCATCTGTTTGAAATAAAGGAGGGAAAGAAGAAGCAAAGTTATTGGAGATATTTTTGGCTAGCTGCCAGAAGTCACGATGGGAGATAGATCTTGAAAGATTTTGGCTAACTGGAGAACAGACTTGGCATGGTTCCGAGCAAAAATATAACGTGCATGAGATTCTGGTGATGGAAGGCTGAAGTACCTTTTGTGAGCTACTTCCAAGGTTTGGAAGGTTTAGGACGAGAAAAATATAAATAAATAAGGAATGTACGCCTCCATGCCAGACACTATCATCTCTGTTATGAGATCAGCACACAAAGACGGGTCTCTGACACGGAATCAATAGTCATTCCAAGGAAAATCAGTAAAATACCTCCTCAGGTTCCCCCAACTAGCAAAGGCAAAACGCCAGAGGCACCTTCACTTACGGAGATCCTGACGGGGGATTGGAGCGACACGACAAGATACAGATATAAAATTGTGGTCGGAGGAGCCCAGCGGAGAAGAGAGGGTGACAGCATAAGCAGAAGGATTAGAGGTCAGGAAAAGGTCAAGAATGTTGGGCGTTCTCCCAGACGGTCAGGAATACGAGTAGGGTGTTGCATCAATTGCTCTAGGTCGTGGAGGACAGCAAAGTTGAAGGTTAGTTCACCAGGATGGTCAGTGAAGGAATAGGAAAGCGAAAGCTGGTGGTGAACATGGATATCTCTACAAAAGGGAAGAGAGTCAGAATGTGCTCCACTTTGGAAATTAAGTAGTCTAAGAATTTCTTATAGTCAGAGGAGTTAGGTGAGAGGTATACAGCACAGATCAATTTAGTTTGAGAGTGATTCGTAGTCGCAACAAGTCGTTGCGCACATAAACGCAACATCCAGCTTCGGATCGAAAATGAGGATAGAGAAAGTAGGAGGGAACAGAAAAAGGACTACAGTCAGTTGCCTCAAACACCTGAGTTTCAGTGAGGAAAAGAGGATGAGGTTTATAAGAGGAGAAGTGGTGTTCTGCAGATTGAAAATTAGATCCTAGACCACGAATGTTGCAGAAGTTAATGAAGAAAAAGTTGAGGGGGATGTCAAGACAATTAGGGTCGTCATCAGAAGGGCAGTCCGACCTCAGGACATTTCTGGTCCCCTCCCAAGATGGGGACTCCGAGGCTGGTGTATGAGTCGCCATGCATTTTGAAATTTTGAGTAAAGGGTGTGTGTGTTATTAGGTGCTTGTAGTTTCGTGAGGAGAAAGATAGTTATCTTTAGAGGGCAGGCTGTGACTGCCCCCTTGTGTTATGAGACACAAAGGGAAACGTTCAGTGAGCTCACAGCTGGGTTTAATGATAAGTTCACAGCACCCCTTGATCCAGTGCTTTAGACCTCACTGGGAGTAATTATCGTTTCGGGAGGTGACTACTGCCTCCTCCTGATTCTCATGTGCTTTATATTTCTGTCCAGAATCATACCAAGTCTGCTCTATTACTAGCCAAAGACTCCTTCATTAATAGAAAGTGTCAAAATCTCTCAGGATCTAACTTGACTTCTGGCACTTTACTTCTTCATCTTTCTCTCTTTTATTTCAATGGAGTTGCACCACTGACATCCCATTTATTTCTAAAGCTGAACGCTTAGCTGAAACGTTTGCTGAAAAAAAAAAAAAATAAATAAAAAATATTTACCTTGGATGATTCAGGGCTTGTTCGTCCCTCTTCTCCACCCTCTGACTACTTGCTACCCATCAAAATCCTTCACATTGATGTTTTCTATGCTTCTCCAGTACTAAACCCCAGGAAGGCTTATGGAAATAATGGTGTCCTTCCTTACCTTACCTAGTGAAATTCTTTCAACAATGCCTGTCAACATCTATCTTTCCTTCTTGCTGGAAGTTTGCCTATATTCAGCCTGTACCTAAAAATGGTGACTGTTCTTATTCCTCAAATTACCTGCCTATCTAAAGTTTTTGAATTTATCTTCAACAGGAAGATTTTAAAACACCTATCACTTCACAGTTTTCTATCTGATCGCCAGTATGGGTTCCGTCAAGGCCGCTCTACTGGTAATCTGGCTTTCCTTACTGAGTTCTGGTCATCTATTTTAGAGATTTTGGTGAAACTTTTACTGTTGCCTTAGATATATTAGAAACTTTTGACAGAGTCTAGCGCAAAGCCTTGATTTTCAAACTACCCTCCTACGGCTTCTATCCTTCTCTCTGTAATTTCGTCTCAAGTTTTCTTTCCTACCGTTCTATTGCTGCTGTGGTAGGCGGTCACTGTCCTTCTAAATCTATTAACAGTGGTATTCTTCAGGATTCTGTCCTGTCACTCACTCTCTTCCTATTATTTATCAATGATCTTGTAAACCAAACTTCTTGCCCTATCCAGTCCTACGCTAATAATCCCACCCTGCAGTTTTCCACGTCTTTTCGTAGACGTCCATCGCTTCAGGAACTAAAAGTTCACGCAGGGAACCCACAGAACGCCTGATTTCGGATCTCTCTAAAGTTTCTGATTGGGGTAGAACAAACGCAGTATTGTTCTATTGCTGCTGTGGTAGACAAACACTGTTCTTCTAAATCTATTAACAGTGGTGTTCTTCAGGATTCTGTCCTGTCACCCAGTTTCTTCCTATTATTTATCAATGATCTTGTAAACCAAACTTCTTGCCCTATCCAGTCCTACGCTAATTATCCTACCCTGCAGTTTTCCACGTCTTTTCGTAGACGTCCATCGCTTCAGGAACTAATAGTTCACGCAGGGAAGCCACAGAACGCCTGATTTCGGATCTCTAAAGTTTCTGATTGGGGTAGAACAAACGCAGTATTGTTCAATACCTCAAAAAATCAGTTTCTCTATCTGTCAATTTGACACAACCTTTCGGACAACTATCCCCTCTTATTCAATGACGCTCAAATGCCCTCCTCTTCTGCACTGAACATCCTCGGTATGTCCTTTATTTATATTTTAAACTGGAAATTTGACATCTCATCTCTAGCTAAAGCAGCTTCCCGCTTCCTTCCTGAGGTCTGGGTGTCCTTTGGCTCCTCCCACAAGCCATCCCAGTGCTCACGGCCTTGGCTCCTTCTCCGAGCCAACCCCTACCACCACCTTCTCAACCACCAGTGCTCACGGCCAGGCCTCATCGGTCATCTTCCTGGGATTCTCCACGAGCTCCAGCCGTCATCATTTCTCACTGCCCAGACCCGTCCAAGGTCATCTCCCCACGTCTGCCGCAGCTGTGTTCCTCCAGTCATCTGCTGTCACTTCCTCGCCAACATAGAAGTATCAAATCCGATTCCCATTATTCTTGTCTTTTCACTCTTCCTTCTTCCGTTATTAAGTTGTGCCTATTTTTTTTATAGAATTTTATCTAATTATCTGTCTGTCTTCCTATCAATCTCCTGTTGTTTGTCTGTCTGTCTGCCTACCAGTGTTTATACCATTCCCTTCTTTCGTTCATTATTATTTGTTATTGTCTGTGTTCTTATATTGTGTACTATTATGTGTTATACTGTGTACTGTGTTCTCATATTGTGTGCTGTGTTATATTATTGTGTGTTATTATGTGTGTTTATATTTCTGTGCCTATTGTTTCTTGATTATCTGTACACTTCACTTCGTTCATGCAAACACGATCACAGTCTGTACTATTTCCTTCATTACCTGCTACAATGTCTACTGAAATCACCGCTACTCTTCATATCACCTTCATACACGAATCTTCTCACTTTTCAAATTTTTGCAGTACTGGCACAAAGACTGTTCATCAGTTTATTCAAAGAATTGAAGAGGAATGCACTCGACGTGCAGCCACATTTGATATGGAAAAAAAATAAATAAAATAAAAAATAGTATATATATATATATATATATATATATATATATATATATATATATATATATATATATATATATATATATATATATATATATATATATATATTTTAAAATCACGCATCTGTCACGAGCCTTCGAGTCTCGCTGGCCTGTTGGTGAAATCAGACAAATTTGCTTTTCTTACCTTTGATGATTTCACCACTCACCTCAGAAATCATTTCCAGAATCATTCCAAACTTGGAGTCACCCATTCTCTTCTCAAACTCTCCAAATCCATCTCACAGCACGTCTGCTCACACACTAATCTTTACCAGGCAGGAAACATTGCTTTTTTTCTGGGTTCAGAAGTGATCATTCAGTTCCATGACTCAAACTGGTTTACAAATGACTCACCGTCATCGCTTCCTCTCTGAGCTCAGAATTGGTCACTCAGCTCCATGACTCAAATTGATTTACAAATGACTCACTGTATCAGATGGGATAAAAAGTTTCACAGCTTATATCTTGTTTACCTTCCCAGATGCTTCATTTTTTTTTTTCTTTTTTTTTCAGGTGACATCAAATTCCACAGATTAGATTACATATATGATGTCTGCAAAATCATATATGATAAGCGTCCCTCTCCCACCTCTGAACCTGCTTGGGCTTTTGCTGCCTCTTCACCTAACACATTCACCTCTCCTCATCACCCACCTTCCCGTTCTTCTTTTCCTCCTCGTGGACGTTACATTAGGCGCACATCCCGTTCATCACTTGATCGAAATGGAGATCAAGAAATGTCACCTGCAACCGTTGCAAGCTGCCTGGTCATATTCTACCGCAGTGAAGAGTTGTTCTTGAAAGCACATGGAGACACTCATTCAATCCTGAGGCATTCTGTTACTTCCACAAAAGGGTAGATAATTTCTTACAAGACTGCAGGCATTATCATGCACAGTCACAGGCTCCACATACATTGTCGGAAAACTCTTCGCGGCCTTCTCTGACCAATCCATCATAACATCATCTATCCTCAAGTCTTCACCTTCTTATGTACGTAAACATCGTACAAAACACAAGGCATGCTTCACATATCCCCCTAACTCAGCAAATCCTTCATTTAACATTCGATATGCTGGATTATTTACTGGCATTACCGCAGATGTTATGTATCACGCCGTATCATACAAATCTTCCTTTTACGCGGGTACTGCAGTTAACTTTATAAAAATGGATGTATTTCGGAGACTGTCTTCCTCTTCTCAGGATCATATCACTACAATACCTCCTGATATAAATATCAATTGTATATCTGGGAAAATTATCTTGCTTCATGGGAAAGTACACTTATCACTGTCTTTATCACACTAGGGACCAAACATATGTGATTATTTTTTATATTGCATCTGATGTATCTTTCAATGCTGATCTTCTCATAGGCTTCAAATATGACATCAGTCTTTTCCCTGCTATCAATGAAATCGCTCAAGCGGATATTTACTCGTATATTCCTACTTCTCTTCCCTCTAACACTTTCTTTCGTGTTGGTGTTGTGACATCGGTTGCAACTCTTACTTCTACTAGCGATCAGATCTTATCTACACGGGATTTTTGTGTTACGTCATCTAATTTACCTATCTCACAGCCTCATTCTCAATAAACTTCCTAGTCAGACCACGGTGTAACTCCTTGTAAATACATTTTGTTAGGAGATCCGGTAACGCTCTGAAACTGGATCTGAATGTGTTTTATATGTTGTAAACTCTACTGTTCAGTCAGCTGTATCAGGCACTGGTATCCTCTGTTAGGCACAACAGTCTCCATGCAAGGTGTTGAGTTAGGATCCGTTCTTACCACAAACTGTGAGAATGGATTCTGCAAAATCGGGCTGAAAAAATGTCACATCTACGCCTGTCAAGCTCAAAGCAGTGTGCTACTCGGAGAAGACTTGCCTTACTCTGAGAATGCTGTAATCTTGGATGATTTACCTTCTTCCTCTATCAATAGTGTATCTGCATCTGATAGCCATGACATGTCTTCTCTCTCGCCTATGACTGATGATCACATATCTGTACTTGATTTCCCAGAATCTCAACATGAATTACTCGCTCTTCTAAATTCTTTCAGGAATGTTGTCTCACTCCCTGGTGAATCTCTCGGTCACACATACGGCATCACTCACGCTATTCTTCTGACGCCTGGATCCAGACCATGATACACCCCCAGCTATAGAGTGCCACACAGCCGTCGTGTTCTGCTTGATGACGATGTGCGAGGTATGTTACCTCAGGATGTAGTGGAACCTGTCTGTTCACCTCATAACATTCCCTTGTTACTCGTTCCCTCCAAAAAAACAAGGCGATTTGCTTGTCGTTGTCAACTTAAGAAAACTCAGCACATCTACCATTCCTGACTGGTATCCTTTGAAGAGCTTAGGTGATCTTCAATCTCTATGGTTTTGACACAATAGATTTACACTCAGGATTCTTCAAAGTTGAATTAAAGGAAACTTCACGGCCATATACTGCTTTCACTACCTGCTTTGGCCAATTCATGTTCAGACGCACTGCCCAAGCTCTACGTAACTCGCCTTTAACGTTTCAGAGATTGATGAATTCTTTTCCCTCAGATCTCATCGGTAAAATTATGTTCTGCTTTCTTGATGACGCTATCATTGCATCAAAGTCTCTATAGGATCATTTTTACACACTATCTCTCGTTCTATCACGCTTTCAAGCTACTGGCTTAAAGATCAAACCCAGCAAATGTTCATTTATCAAACAGCAAGTCAAATTCCTTGGTCACAAAGTCGACAGAGATGGAATTCACACTAAATGACAAGGTAAATGCTGTGCAAAATTTCCCTGTTCTTACTAATATCGATCAGATCAGGCAGTTCATTGGTCTTGCTGGGTTTTATCACCAGTTCATCAAAAATTTCAGCCTTATCGCTCAATCTCTCACCCACTTGCTTAAGAAAAATGTTGCATTCATCTGGTCTGAAAAGGAACAAGATACCTTTGATTTTCTCAAAACTGCCTTGTGTCAAGCACCAGTCCTTGCTTTTTTCTAATTTCGAAAACGATTTCATCTTAGACACTGACGCTTGTGGCTTTGGAATCAGTGCTATTCTCATCCAGAAAGATTCACATGGTAAACATCGCGTGTGCTAGCAGACTTCTCAACAAAGCAGAGCAAAATTATGACGTCACAAAGCGTGAAAGTCTTGCTGTAATCTTGGTGTTACGTGATTTCCGTGAACTCATCTTATACTACAAGATTCATGTCCACACTGATCATTATGCTGTCACAGAGACCTTCAAATGCAACAACTTCACAGGTCAATTTGCTCGAGAATTTGATTCGATTTGCTCGGTCAATTTGATTCGAGAATTTAATCCTACATTTTCATATATTCCAGGTAAGGCAAACTCAGTGGCAGACACACTGTGACGCAGTGCTGCCGCTATCACCACCATCACAGACAATCATGTCATACCATCCATGAATGAAATAAGATAACATCAACATTCAAATGCTTTCTGTTCTAGTGTTGCTCATTACCTCGAATCTGGTGATGAGACAAGTCTTCCAAAGTTGCAAGTGAGTGCTGATACGTTTTTTTTCATGGAAGATGGTCTCTTGTAAAAGTTGAGTGATGTCTCTAGTAAGCGTTTATCTCAGTTCGTGATACCTCAGTCGCTAGTGAGTACCATACTTCACCACGTTCACGACTCACCCACGCAAGATATCAAGGTCGGGACAGGTGCCTCGCACAAGCAAAACGATCATATTTCTGGCAGATTATGAGGAAAGATATCTTTCAACACTGCGCTCTGTCCTCAGTGTGCTTACCACCGTACCTCACTCGCTCACGACAGTCCATCGCTTCCATACCCCATCACTTCCGCTTCTTGGAATTTAGTCTCTGTTGATCTGCTCAAACTATCACTTGCAGAGAACGGTTATCAGTATCTTCTAGTATGTGTGGATAGTTTCACTCATTTCACCATTATTGTTGTTCTCAAGGACCAAACTGGTATTTCTGTTGATCCCGCGATCATCGACAACATATTTTGTCCTTATAACTCTCCTCGTCATTTTATCTGACAATGGCGTTGAATTCAGTAACTCTGTCTTACAGGAGATTTGTAAAGAATTTCATATCAAGAAATGTAACATCGTTCCTCACTTACCCAGTTCAATCGGCAAAGTCCAGCGTTGTAATAAACGTATCCTTGACCTTCTGCATTACATAATATAAGCAAAGTACTCATGGGACGAATGGTTTCCTCAGATAGCCTGCTCTATCAACTCAGCAATCCACTCCCCCATCAAGTCTCCACGTTTCGTGCTGTTTGGTATCGACAAGCATCTTTCATATGAATCGTTCACAGGTCGCCACGCCCTGTCTACAACATGCATGATTACGTCAAATGTCGTTTCCGCAATTTTCAGTTCACTCATAAGCTCATTCACGATCGTCTCACTGCATCGCAATCTGAGATGCCGTGGAAATAACATCGTAGAGCGACAGATTCTTCCATTAAAGTCGGTCATATAGTATTTGCCAGAGTTCAGGATCTTAACTCTAAATTAGATCCATTGTTCTTTAGGCCACACCGTGTAATCGAATCTCTCCATGGCCACAAAGTAAAAATTCTAGATCTCAAAACCTTAGTAAAACATATCGTCCATGTCGATCATTTGAAGCGTGTGAGCAAGGAATTTGATGATGAGTGTGCACACCAGGTATCATTAAGTTTTGATTTAACAGATCCTATTAAGTTCTGATTTAACAGATCCTTCAAGCCACTTAGCTTATCCCCACACACATTCTTCTTACAAACCGAAACTTCGTTCCCATTGTAAGGTTTAATCATCCAGTTTCAATATCATGTATATATCTGTATACTTCTCTTTACTTATTATATGTGTTGTACATGTATTATATTATCTTATCATGTCTGTATGTAATTATTAAGGTTCGTGCCGCGTACTCTCTCTCTCTCTGATGTCATGTATTATCTGTTAATTGCTCACATGTTACTGCTCTCTTTATTGTTATATCCAAATGCGAGGACGCATTTTTCGTGGGAGAAGGCAACTGTATCAGTCTCAACAATCCCACATCCCAAATGCGTGTGTTCATTCATTCATCCCACTTGTGCCCATGGTCAGCCAGTCTATTCAATTTTTAACCCTTCTTCTCTACCTCAAGGGAATTTCACACCCACTTCCAGTCCTTAAGCAAAACACCAGAGTTCGCTCTTGAGTCTTCGTTCCTAGTCATTAGCTAAAATAACGAGCTCTGTCATTGGCTTTTTCACCTCATTTCATGACATCTCATTGGTCATTTCTTCTCCCCAAAAAACAAAACGTGATCCACTTAGGCCAGATAAACACAGCCCACATGGTAGTGAGCCCTCAGTCCAGTTCAGTTCAGAGTGAGTCCCACTCACTCAGTCCCCGTCTGAGAATCAGTCACGACCTTGGTCTCTCACTAAGTTCCGCTCAGTCAGTCAGTCTTGAGAGACGCTGCTCAGTCATCATTTCATATCACTTCAGAGAGAGAGAGAAAAAGAAAACAATCAATCGTCTCGTTATAATCTCGTCTCGAAACAAGTATGTACATTCTACCTATTATTAAATCAAGAAGAACTTTCATCATACGTGTCTTTTACTCGCACACACTAACTATATCAACTTATACCCACGACCTCCAAGTTACCAGAAATACCAAGCCCACTGCGGGTCCTCCACGCTACCAACACACCAAACTCCTCATCTGACCCCGCAGTGGCAGGCATCATGAACTGCGCAAGTACATCATCTAAACTTAGAACAGTAAAGAAGAGGAGAGGTAAAACATGTTTGATATAAGTGGTGAACATCAATCCTGTCCCTTCATCAAATAATGTAGAACAAGTGGTGATCGCATCATATATATATATATATATATATATATATATATATATATATATATATATATATATATATATATATATATATATATATACTCGTATATATATATATATATATATATATATATATATATATATATATATATATATATATATATATATATATATATATATATACGAGTATATATATATATATATATATATATATATATATATATATATATGATTATACTACCCAGAAGCGCACAAAGTAGAGGATGGACGTGATATTTAAATTATTATTATTATTATTATTTATTTATTTATTTTTATTCTTTTTTTTCAATTTGTTTCTAGCAACACCGATTGCAGCTCATGCTGATTGGTTGGCTAAAAAGGCGACAATTTGGGTTGCTCCTTCCAGCGCGTTCATTTTATTACTTGTACTAATTAAGGTTGCGGTTCTTGGCGGTTGGCGGAATAGGTGGGATGCTTTAGGTGCCACCATTAAGGAGGGAGAAGTAGCGTCTTTTACTCTCTGTTCATGGACATGTTCATGCCACTCAGAAACTGCATTGGCCCGTCTCCGGACCAGTCATATGCGTCTCACACATGGTTACCTCATGTCATGGGAAACACAACTATAAGGAAGTGACTGCTTAATTTTCTCTACAATGCAACATTTTCTGAAGGAGTGTCCCAGTCTGGTGGAGCTGAGGAAGCAATACCTCTTCCGTTGTCACGCTGAAGATGAGACTTTCTGCATCGCGCTGATACTTGGAGAGTGAGCTCTTTCCCTGGGACATGAGGCTGTCATGTTTGTGGAGACTACTGGTTTTTGAGTAAATTATAAAGTTCCTTTTAAATAGTGATTTGAATTATTTTACTGGCAAGTGTGGTAAACAACGAACAATGTTACATAATATGGTTCAGTGGTGTCAGTGTCTTGGGCACATATCGAACAATGCCAGATATCAGTCAATCAATTAACTGACTACAGCACTCTCGCATATGAATGGGATGAAGAGCGAGAAGAAAAAAAAATTTTTATTTTTTAATTTGTCACTCTTGCAATACATATCAATGACACTATAACTTCCCTCCTTGACAGTTCCCCTGAAACTTTACCCCTGCACTGTAGTACAAATGTATTGTATTCATGTTTATTTCAATTAGTTACATTTATTTTATGCTTGACACCCTCTTGGCGTGGGTGACTGATGCATAACCTGCCTCCCTAGCTTGCATGCAGCACTTAATATACCAACATGTGATTATAAATACTTAGTTTTGCTTACATTCATATAAGTATAGACAAATATGTATATTTAGCATATACACTATTTTTTTTATATCCGTGCATAATTATACATGACTAACATACATATATATATTACTGCATGCATACATACTGTTACGATTCAACAAGCTGCCACTCAATTTCAGGTCACCTTCCCCTAGGCTACGACTATTGCATAGTTCACGGCAAAAAACAAGAAAGTGCAGGTCACTTGTGACTCGTATACAGCTACAGCCTCAACGTCGCTACTTCTGCCTCGCAACACAAGAGAAAATACAGATTTCAAACTTATTCCGATCACTGGAAAGAACTCAGACACAGACAGACATATCCCAGAATCGTCTGAGCCGAGCAGGGGTGGTCTACAAAGGGACGATAGGACAGAAACACTAGGAAGCGATGTGGAAGTTTAATCACGATACTTTCTTCGCACACTTCACACAAGATATCAAAGACATGAATACTACACATTCATGCAAGGACACTGTCACTGAAGTTTCTCAACACCCTTCCCCGTTCCGTCGCTGTAACACGAAAAAAAACACTAACACACACACACACACACACACACACACACACAACTTGTCACTAGGGACGAACGAGGAAAATGTGAGAGCACTTCGTCGCAGTGGACACCGAGATGACAGCCAAGGGAGAACAGGTACGCCTAGTCTCGGCACCGAGTCTGTTCTGCTGGAGCTGAATTTACAGGGTCCGCAAATAACCTCGGAAAGAGGCTACAAGAAGCTTACACACACACACACACACACACACACACACACACATACACACACACACACACACACCAAAAAAAAAAAATTGAAATTAGGCCGGGCTTCGAAACCTTGAGACAGGTTTAGTTCGAAGCATCCACACACTCTAAAAGACAGCCGATGACTAGAAACCTCGGGACGGGCACCGATGAGCTGACCTTCTCCCGCACTCCCAGGTGGTGCAAGGAGGAAGAATACCAGGTTCCCCTGCTTCGACTCGTTTAGGTGAGCTTTTGATAGAGTCTGTCACAAAGCTTTGATTTCCAAACTACCCTCCTACGGCTTCTATCCTTCTCTCTGTAACTTCATCTCAAGTTTCCTTTCTGACCATTCTATTGCTGCTGTGGTAGACGGTCACTGCTCTTCTTCTAAATATATTAACAGTGGTGTTCCTCAGGGTTCTGTGCTGTCACCCACTCTCTTATTATTCATTAATGATCTTCTAAACCAAACTTCTTATCCTATCCACTTCTACGCTGATGATACCATCCTGCACTTTTCCATGTCTTTTCTTAGACATCCAACCCTTCAGGAAGTAAACATTTCACGCAGGAAAGCCACAGAACGCCTGACTTCTGATGTTTCTAAAATTTCTGATTGGGGCAGAGCAAACTTGGTATTGTTCAATGCCTCAAAAACTCAATTCCTCCATCTATCAACTCGACACAACCTTCCAGACAACTATCCCCTCTTCTTCAATGACACTCAACTGTCTCCCTCTTCTACACTGAACATCCTCGGTCTATCCTTTACTTATAATCTGAACTGGAAGCTTCACATCTCATCTTTAGCTAAAACAGCTTCTATGAAGTTAGGTGTTCTGAGGCGTCTCCGCCAGTTTTTCTCACCCCCCCAGCTGCTAACTCTGTACAAGGACCTTATCCGTCCATGTGTGGAGTATGCTTCACATGTCTGGGCGGATTCCACTCATACTGCTCTTCTAGACAGGGTGGAATCAAAAGCTTTTCGTCTCATCAACTCCTCTCCTCTAACTGACTGTCTTCAGCCTCTCTCTCACCGCCGCCATGTTGCATCTCTAGCTGTCTTCTACCGCTATTTTCATACTAACTGCCTTTCTGATCTTGCTAACTGCATGCCTCCCCTCCTCCCGCGGCCTCGCTGCACAAGACTTTCTTCTTTCTCTCATCCTATTCTGTCCACCTCTCAAACGCAAGAGTTAACCAGTATTCTCAGTCATTCATCCCTTTCTCTGGTAAACTCTGGAACTCCCTGCCTGCTTCTGCATTTCCACCTTCCTATGACTTGAATTCCTTCAAGGAGGTTTCAAGGTTTCTGTTTTGATCCTTTTATGGGACTGGCATTTCATTGGGGATTTTTTTTTTTTATTGGATTTTTGTTGCCCTTGGCCAGTGTTCTTCCTACATAAAAAAAAATAGAATAAAATAAAATCCCTTACACACACACACACACACACACACACACACACACACACACTAAAATTACTTAATGTAACAATACATACACATACATACATACATATACACATACATTATACATATATACTCGTACATTACATATACACACAATGCACATAATCGTAAGACAGATTCACATTTGAAAATATGTAAACACAAATAGGCACAAAATCTTTTTTTTTTTTTTTTCATAATATAGTACAAATCCAAAAGTAAATGGCTCACCTTTATTTAATCTCTCGAAATGACACTCCTCTCTCGTTGTGACACTCCTCACCTAACACACAACTCTCGGAGGGGCGGATTCAAGCTGCTCTTGACTCCGTTTAGCATTGGGCCTCTCTGTGGGGATTTAAGTTGTCCGTTCCTAAGTGTATCGGTGTTGTTTTTACTAGACGTAACGTACCTGATTAGCTCTTCAAGGCCAGATGATTCACTTAAGTTCCTGGTTATGCATTTTGACAGCAGACTCAATTGGACGACTCATGTTAATAGACTGCTTATCCGTTGTCGAAAAAAAAAAAATAATAATAATCAATGTTCTTAAGTATCCCTCTGGTACCTCATGGGGAGCACACAGAAAATTTTATAAATATGCAAGAGGCATGCTTTAGAAACAGATAGATCTTGCAATAAGAATGAAAAATTACCATTAGAAGGTAAATGATATGAGAGGAAAGGAAGTAGAGGCTTAAACATAACGGTTCAACATAGCTCAGCATGAACGCTAAACAAGTCATAAAGCTTTGCTCAAACCCCCCAGAAAAGAGTCTTGTATGTACTCGTCATCTTCTTAAATAACTCATTCCCATTGCTTACAGATAACATTAAGCACGCCTTAAATCACGTGGAGTGAATTTCAAGTGCATTGTTATTGGACAATCACAAATAGTGACGTCACGGTTTCACCCTCAGAGACTTCTATCTCTCATTTGAGCAGTCAGTCAAGCTCCGGCGCTTAACACATTTTGGTCAGAGAGAGAGAGAGAGAGAGAGAGAGAGAGAGAGAGAGAGAGAGAGAGAGAGAGAGAGAGAGAGAGAGAGCAGCGTGTGTTGTGTGATTGCTCGAGGGCGAACTTTGTTACTCTGTGAAGAACTTTTAGTTTTGTAATAAAAGAAAGGAAAGGAGAATAGACTTCTCATTAACAAGTTAGCCACACACCAACAGTTGTAAACGCATCACAAAAGGAACGCTACGCAGTCTCCAAGTCCAGTGGTGAGCATAGGAAAGTGAAACACTAAGACGAACAAACTCTCAGTGCTGTTGAACATCACAACAGCAAACTTACAAATGGTGTATAAGTCCTTAATTCGCTCACACTTAGACCATGGCTCACCTGTGTTTGGGTCTGTGTTGAAGAGGCTGGATGTGTTTCAGAATTTATGTATGCGAATGTCTTGGGGCCCTGCACTGCACTCATGTAGCGAGGAAGGAGGTAGAAGCCAACATTCCACCATTACACATACTCGTACGACGCCCTTCTGCTGTCTCATGGGTTGTCCGGAAAGCTCCCCTTGGTAATGCAGCAAGGAAGATAATATAGCAGCACCACCACCTCTACACTATGGTCCGCCGTCCAGTCGCTCTGCCAACAGATGGGCATCCGACTGGACGATGTGGACCAGCTAGTACTACCCACTTTTCCCCTCTGGAAGCGACCCACCACCACCTTCGCCATCAATTGGCTCCCGGGAAAACAGAATGTCGTTACCGAGGCGGAGCTCAACCAACACTTCCGGGTCCTTATCGCTGGCCTCCTTCCATCTGCACATCTCTACACAGACGGCTCCAAGACAGATGAATGTGTGGGTGCAGGTGTGGGGTCATGTGAGTGTGCCCTCAAGTTCAGACTGTTAGGGTATGAATAATTATAATTTTCTATCATAATTTTATATATTTATATATTATATATTTTCTTTCTCTTTTCTCCCTCCTTCCTCACCCACGTTGAGGTCAGCTGGATTCAGCATCGTTCTCATGGCTCATTATGGAGACGAGTTGTTGCCATATATATATATATATATATATATATATATATATATATATATATATATATATATATATATATATATATATATATATATATATATATATATATATATATATATATATATATATATATATATATATATATATATCATAATGTTATATTTAGTACTAACATATGTAACAACAACAACCACAACCACAGCAAAACTGTGGTGATGGATTTCTGTACCTCCTCTATACCAGTGCCCCCTCCCCAGCTCACAGTGGGCCCTCACCCCTTCCAGGTGGTCCGATGTGCCAAACTTCTCGGAGTCACGGTGGACGACCAGCTGACCTGGAAGCAGCATGTCGTAAAATACGTAAGACACCGTAGGATCCGCTACCTACAGGCTGTACATGCTGCGCAGACTCAGGTCGCTGGGGACGCCGACAGACGAGTTGAGGGGGGTGTACCTCACCTTCATCCTCCCCAAACTCATGTATGCCTCCCCAGCGTGGTCCTCCTCCCTCACACGCACTCAATAGCTACAGCTGGAGAGTGTGCAGAAAAGGGCGTGTAGGGTCGTCCTTGGCCCTGCCTACACCACCTACGATGAAGCCCTGACCACCCTGAGTCTGTCAAGACTATCCACCAGGCACCGAGAGGCTCTGGAGAAGTTTGGAAGGGGACTGCTGCATCATACACGTCTCAGACACATGCTGCCCCCTGACGCGCCTCGCCCGGTCCGTGCCACCAGACACCACAAAAAGATAACACCCCTAAAGGCGCCGCGCACGGACCAGTACAGACGATTTCCGCCATGGTGCGAGCCATCAATCAATAGTATTTCCTTTCTAGATTAGACTTAGCTTTAGGATAAATGTTAAGTATTTCCCCATCCCCTCTGTACATTTTCAGTTTGTTAACTGCCTGAAGAATAAACCGTTTATTATTATTATTATTATTAGTAGTAGTAGTAGTAGTAGTAGTAGTAGTAGTAGTAGTAGTAGTAGTAGTAGTATTAAGAAGAGTCTCTATTGGCTAGCTGGCCACCATAATAGTAAGCAGATGCTGGCACGGGAAGTGCCAGAGGCTGAGGTGGACATACAGGGCTTGCGGTTGTTCCACACCGGACGTGGCGTATCTTTACATACTTGTATCTAAGTTAATAATAGAGTGTAAAAACCACGTGTTTGTCATAACACCATGGAGTTCCTGATCCCTCACAAAAGCAGAGAGAGAGAGAGAGAGAGAGAGAGAGAGAGAGAGAGAGAGAGAGAGAGAGAGAGAGAGAGAGAGAGAGAGAGAGAGAGAGAGACATTCCGAGACAGTGCCAACAAAATGACAGGAACAATATGGAGTTGAAGTAAATAAAATGAAAAAAAATAAATGTTTACTCACTTATCTTGATTTTTTCTTAAGATGCAACATGTCTTTTGAAGTCCATGGTAGGTTCAGTTTTCCTAATTGTCATTTGGTAGCTTGATAAAACCAGACTACCGTGTAATGTTCGGCTTCCTCTCTTCTGCAAAATCTCATACAAGGGTGGCTGTCGCGCGGTGTGTGTGTGTGTGTGTGTGTGTGTGTGTGTGTGTGTGTGCAGAATATATCCATCTGCTATGAAGCGCCGATAGTAATGGGGAGAAAGCAGATATGAACAATGAAATGGTGTTAGAAAAATCATGGCCAACATTACATGTAATATGTACTACACTATGGGCAATCGGACGGCAATCGGAGTGGCGCAGTACGATATGTTGGACGATCCACAGAACATTGTTCGTCCGGTGATGTTTAATAGTACTCGTACTTAATACAGGACCCCCTGGTCAAGAAGAGCGAAAATCCAGGAAAGCCGCAGACAATATGATTAAAGAAAAGACCGAATAGTATTACATCTGTTTGTTTCTGGTGAATCAAACCAGTATCTGCCAGTCAGCGGTGATAAAAAAAAAATGTTATATTAAGGTAAAGCAGAATCACAGTAGGGTGACAATTTTCGGGTTAATGTTACAGATTGAAAAATGCGCTTATAGAAGTACTGGCACCGTGCCAGTATCGCCAACTGCACGCTGCTGTCCACTGAATGGAGCTGACACATAACTCTGTTTCGTGCCTCTCGTACTGGAATAAATACTAACACTGCATACAACTTTAACCAGCGTTTCGGGAACATGAAGGTAACTTAACTGACTGAAATCCTATTTTTTTTAATTTATTTATTTTTATTTATTTATTTATTTTTATCTCACCATTGTACGAAGCGTCATAATGATGGAAGATGAGGAGGATGAGGAGAAGGAGGCAGTAAACATCTCTTGAAACGATAATTACTCCCAGTGAGGTCTGAAGCATTAGATCAGGAGGTGCTGTGAATTTATCAGTAACCTAGCTGTGACCTCACTGAACATTTATTTCCCTTCGTGTTTCACAACACAAGAGGGCAGTCACAGCCTACCCTCTAAAGACGGCTCTGTTCCTTCACACAAAACTACATGCACCTAAACACATACACACACTTCATTCAAAATCCTACATTAGTATGGCGGCTCCTACACCAGCCTCAGAGTCTCCATCTGGAGAGAGGACCACAAACGTCACCAGGTCGGACTGCTCTTCTGGTATCGATTCTTAGCTAAGTGTCTTGATTTTCCCCCTCAGCTTTTTCTTCATTAACTTCTACAACATTCGCGGCCTTAAATCTAATTTTCACTCTGTAGAACACCACCTTTCCTCTACTAAACCTTATTTTCTTTTCCTCACCGAAATACAGGTGTCTGGGGCAACAGACAGTAGCAAAACGTGTGCAAAACGACTTAACTTGCTTTCGTCCGCATGTCCTTGAATCTTCCGAATTTTCCATCTGGCTACGACTACAAAGCCACTCTCAAACTAAATTTATATATGCTGTATATCTCTCACCTAATTCGTCTGACTATCAAAACTTCTTTCATTGACTTTTGAAGTGGAGCACATTCTGACTCTCTTCACTTTCGCAGAGATCTCCGTTCTTGGAGACATTGATGTTCACCACCTGCTTTTGGCTTTCATCTCCTTTCATTGACCTCCCTGATGAACTAACCTTTACCTTTGCTATCCTATATGACCTAGAGCAATTAGTGCAACACCCTACATGTATTCCTCACCGTCATGGAAATACACCCAAAATTCTTGACCTTTTCCTCACCTCTAACCTTTCTGCTTTTGATGTCACCCTATCATCTCCGTTCGACTCCTACAGTCACAACCTCATATCTGTATCTTGACCTATCTCTCGAATCCCTTCTCAAGATCCCGCAAAGCGGAGATGTCTGTGGCGTTTTGCATCTACTAATTGGGGGAACCTTAGGAGGTGTTATGCTGATTTTCCATAGAATGGCGACTGCTTCCATGTCAGTGACCCCTTTATGTGCTGAACGCATAACAAAGGTGATAGTGTCTAGCATGGAGGCGCACATTCCTCACTCTTTCTCTCGCCCTAATCCTTCTAATCCTAATCCTTCTTGCTATACATAATAGAGAAGTGACCCACAAAAGGTCACTTGACTCTCATGCTCTTTATATTCCTGCCCGGAATCATGCCAAGTCCGTTCTCCACCTAGTCAAAACCTCCTTCGTTTTTTTTTTTTTTTTTTATCTATCTTCAACCCTAGGAAGACTTTTAAACATCTATCACTTCACACTCTTCTATCTGATCGCCAGTATGAGTTCCGTCGAGGACTCTCCACTAGTGATATTCTGGTTTTCCTTATTAAGTCTTGGTCATCCTCTTTTAGGAATTTTGGTGAAACTTTCACTACTGCCTTAGAGATATCAAAAACTTTTGACAGAATATGGCACAAAACTTTGATTGCTAAAATACTTTCCTAAGGCTTTTATCCTTCTCTCTGTAACCATGTCAAATTTCTTCTCTTATTATTTTATGGGTGTTATGGTAGACGGTCACTGTTCTTCTCCTAAGTCTATTAACAGTGATGTTCCTCAGGGTTCTGACCTTTCACCACTCTCTTTCTATTAGTCATCAATGAACTTATAAACCAAACCTATCCACTCTTACCCTGATGATACCACTCTGCACTTTTCTGCGTATTTTAGTAGAAGCCCAACCCTTCACGAAGGAAACAGCTCACACAGGGAAGCCACAGAACGTCTGACTTCTTATCTCTAAAATTTCTGAGTGGGGTAAAGCAAACTTAGAAATGCTCAACGCCTCAAAAAATTCCATTCTTCCATCTATCAACTCGAGAACACTTTCCGGATAGCTATACCTTCTTCAGTGACACTCAACTATTCTCCTCTCCTACACCGAATATCCTCAGTCTATCTTTTACTTATTATCTAAACTGGAAACTTCACATCTCGCCTCTTGCTAAAACAGCTTCTATGAAGATGGTGTTCTGAGTCGTCTCTGCCAGTTTTTATCATCCTAGCTACTAATTCCTTACAGGGGCCTTATACACCCATGTATGGAGTATGTTTCACATATATATACAGCACTATAACTCGCATATACAGCACTATAACTCGCATCCATCAGTTATTTAAGTAATGACAATGTATGCATGGCACAATAATAAATTTATTATCTTACATATAATTCCTTTTCTTTTTTTTTCATGTAGGATAGGCAACGGCCAAGTCTGACAAAATATAATAATGAAAAAAGGGTCCACTGAAGTGTCAGTCCCCGAACAAAGTCAAAAGCTGTTGTCAAAAAAAAAAAAACGGTAAGTGTTTTGAAACCTCCCTCTTGAAAGAGAGAGTTTTGAAAGTCTGTTACGACCAAAAATCCTGCCCCTCTCACAGCTGCCTTTATCTCGGTGAGCTTCCCTAACTTACCATCTACGTAATTCAGTATGGGATCCAATCACAAGTCACAAGGTCCTTCTGGTCTCTTCTACCCTTTAAACAAACAGTCATAACACCAGGTTCTGCTCCCCTTCTCGGCCGCCACTACCTGCATCAGCCTTCCTACACTGCCCCTTCTTATGCAGTATTGTGCAGAGCCTAATTCACCTCCACAGGATCCTTCTGGCCTCCTTTAGTGAATTGCACAACTAAGGTCGCTAGGCTCTTTCACCTCCTACAGCTAACGGAGTACTACAACTGCAAAGTCATTCCATCAGCTGGGAAAGAATTGATAACTACGTTCTATGAGACACAGCTACGACAAGCAACAAACACATATAAGGATTGTAATATTCTATGAACCACCGCCCTCACAAACAAAAAGACAAGAATTCATCCACGTCCATAGACTATTATCTCTTTGTATTGCTTCACACATAGGTAGTGGCACAGAGAAACGCAGCTTCACAGTGCAGTTGTAATGAAGTAGCAGGGTATGCAAAGGGAAGTACAACTTGTCTGGAGAGCAACCAGGTATGAACTGACTCTCGGAATGGAGAAGGTTAACAATGTTACCTATGAATGTTTTCATTCATTCGTCTCATGCTTCATTCAAGCATGTTTCATTCACACTTACTATTATTCAACCATCCAGTCACACAACCACTCAACAACCATACATTTCCCCTGAGACTTTATAAATCAAAATCTAACATCTAAATTTTTACAACAAAGCAACAATCGTGCCCTTAATCAGTTGCTGGAGTGCCATCGCACCCTCAGCCGCTGTGGCGCTCTCAGCTGACGATCGCTGCGACGAACTAAGGGGTGCTGGTTGTTGTGATGTCCGCTTTCCTGACGCGGTAGCGATTTTCTTCTGCTGGCGTCCTGCTCTTTGATGTTGACAGATACCACTGGTCGATGGAGTTGTAAAAACTCCCTTTCCCCACAACATGCGGCCGCTGCCCATCTTGACGTGGTAATCCCTCCGATGCTCGATGCCAACGAACACACCAACGGGATCCCAGCGACCGTGTACGTGGTTCTAGACATCCACCTAGCCGCCGAGGTGTAATCGAGGGAGATTTTGGGCAGATAGGTCGTGACGCGTCTTTGCCTGTTCCCTTAATTGCTCTGCTTTCGCATCACACAGGTCCGCGTCGCGTTGCCACTCAGGAGCAAACAGTGAACCTGTGCCGGTGACCTGCCCTCAGCTCAAGAAGGGTGTCTTAATTACAGCAATCCTTGCACAAACTCGTCTTTGTTCAACTGCCCTTTGGCCGTAGTTGTCATGACCAGTTTTTTCACTGCCTTCACAGCTGCTTGCGAGTGCCCGTTAGCTCGCGAGCTGTGTTGGGATAAAACCCTGTGCTCCACCCTCCCCCCCCCCGCATCGAGCAAGGAAGCGTCGCACTGTGAAAGACGTGAACTGGGAACCACCATCTCTCCTCAGAATATTGGGTACACCTGTGTCGCCAAACACAGAACGCAGGAGAGAACGCAGGAGAGAACGCGGTGAGGTCAGCCGGACAGACGATCTACATACACCAACTATGTACGCCTATCTGCGTACTAAAATACTCTGCTCATTTCATCGTTGTCCTGCCATAGAGGTTCATTTGGACAGCTTGGAAGGAGAGGACGGCATCGAGAGCCAATACAATACAGCTTCTCAGAAGACCGGCCCTACCACCTCAGGAAAGGCATGGTCCGGGGAAGGGGTATACTTTGCTGAACACCAGTGGAAAGGTAATCCTCTGGGCCCAGATTCCGCAAAAAGAAAAAAAACACTGAAACCCATTAACATTTAACATCACGGTCAAGACACCACAGATACAACAGCCCACAGATACAAGCAGCCCACAGCCGGCACACTGACGCCGGACATAGAGCAGGGATAAGCGGGAAGGGAGCCGTCACACCCCGCACGACACATCCATTCAATCTTATGACTGGTGTGTTACTTAAGATGGCAGGAGCGGTACTGGCACTATGTCATATACAACCCTATTTACGTTACGCCCTCTAAACTGTATGTGTTGTATACCAGCTCTCTCTCTCTCTCTCTCTCTCTCTCTCTCTCTCTCTCTCTCTCTCTCTCTCTCTCTCTCTCTCGTCCGCGCGTCCTAACTCTTATACGGTCTCAGCTCGACTGATGTGTGGGAAAAACGAATGTACAAACTGTACCACTCTGCCTCGAGATAAGGGAGCACAACGGAGGGACGGGGGGATGACACACACACCTCCCCCCCATAATGCGAACGGCGAAATACAAAGACGTTTTTAATAAATTTGCTTATTTCATTTCCATGAAGAAGCTAACGGTAAATCGACTGCGGTATGATGTTTATTACGCTGTATTCGCTCAAATGCTAGCATTTTTAACATGGTGCCCTAAAGAGAAAGGGGGAAAATAAAATGTACTTATTAGCCTACCCGATGGCCGCCGCCTGGGTCAGACTCGAAGCATGAGACACTCTCTCTCTCTCTCTCTCTCTCTCTCTCTCTCTCTCTCTCTCTCTCTCTCTCTCCTCGTCTTATCTCTCTTACCACTTCTTCACTTTTACTTTCTCTATCTTCTTCTCTTCATCTTTCAATATCGCTTTGCGCATGAAAGTCATAGGAAGGAGGAAATACAGAAGGAAAAAGAGTTCCAAAGTTTACCGTGAAAGGGATGAATGATTGAGAATACTGGTTAACTCTTGCATTAGAGAGGTGGGCATAATGGAGGTGAAAGCGATATCACAGGTGGAGGGGAGGCAAGCAGTTAGCAGGATCAAAAGAACAGTTAGCGTTAATATGTAAGAAGACAGTAAAAAATGGGACATTGCGGCTATGAGAAAAAGGCTAAAAATAATCAGTTAGTGAAGAGGAGTTGATAAAACGAAAAAAAACAGTTAGCATGAAAATAGCAGTAGAAGGTAACAAGAGATGCAACATTGGATCTATGAGGGAGAGGCTGAAGACGGTCAATCACAGTAGAAGAGTTGATAAGACGAAAAGATTTTGATTCCACTCTGTCTAAAAGAGGGGTATGAGTGGAGTTAACAGCTGGATGGGTGAGAAAACTGGCAGAGACGACTCAGAACACTTACCTTCATAGAAGCTGTTTTAGCTAGAGATAAGATGTAAAGTTTCCAGTTTAGATTATAAGTACAAACCGAGGATGCTCAGTGCAGAAATGGGGGGGGACAGTTAAGTGTCACTGAAAAAGAGAGGATAATATATATGGAAGATTGTGTTGAGCTTATAGATAGAGGAATTGAGTTTTTGAGGCATTGAGCAATACTAAGTTCGCTGTGCTCCAATCAGAAATTTTAGAGAGATCAGAAATCAGGCATTCTGTGGCCTACGTTGACCCCATCAGGAAACATCATTGCGAAGAATCTTAATGAATAGCAAGAAGTAGTCGGAGGGTGGAGGAGAGAAAGGAACCAACCCTGAATCATCCAGGGTGGAATTTTTTATTGCAAAGATTTGAGCGAAGAGTTCAACTTTCGAAATAGATGAGAAGGCAATGGTGCCATTGGGTTGAAATAAAAGAAAGAAATTTGAAGAAACAATAATATTGGAGGTATTTTTGGCTAGTTGCCAGAAGCTACGAAGGGAGTTGTATCTTAAGATATTTTGACACTTTCTATTAATGAAGGAGCTTTTAGCTGGTTGGAAAAGAAATCTGGCACGATTCCGGGAAGGAATATAAAATGCATAGGATTGTGGTGACGGAAGGGTGAAGTACCTTTTTTTAGGCCACATCTCTATCATGTACGTATAGCACGATAAGACTGCCTTAAACTAAGGTTTGGAAGGATTAAGTCGAGAGAAAACATAAGGAATGCACGTCTCCATGCCAGACATTATCACATCTGATATGCGCTCAGCACACACAGACAGGTCTCATTCCAAGAAACATCAAAATAATACCTTCTCAGGTCCTCCCAGTTAGCTGAGGCAAAACGCCAGAGACATCTCCGTTTTGGGGGATCCTGAGGAGGGTCTAAAGAAATAGGGCAAAATACAAATATGAGGTTGTGATAGGAGGAGCCCAACGGCGAAGATAAGGTGACTATACGCGGAATGATTAGAGGTTATGAAAAAAGCAAGTATGTTGGACGTATTTCCAGGACGGTTAGGAATATGAATAGGGTGTTTTACCAGTTGAAGGGAGAAGAAAGCCAAAACTGGTGGTGAACACTGAATTCTCCAAGCATGAAGATCTCCGCAAAAGGGAAGATAGTCAGAATCTGACTGTGCTCCATTTTGGAAGTTAAGCAGTCAGATGATTTATTATAGTAATAGAGGAGTAATAGAGGAGTTAGATGAGAGTTATGCAGCAGATGAATTTACTTTGAGATTGACTCTGTTGTCATAGCCAGATGGTGAAAAAAAATTCGGAAGGTTCAAGAGCGTGGGCACGCGAGCAAGTCAAGTCATTGCGCACATTGAGGCGACATCCTACTTTGAACTGAAAATTAGGATAGAGAAAGTAAAGGGGGACAGAAAAGAGGCTACTATCAGTTGCCATGAGAGAGAGAGAGAGAGAAAAAAAAAAAAATAAATAAATAAAAAAAAAATAAAAAAAAAAAAAAAAAAATATATATATATATATATATATATATATATATATATATATATATATATATATATATATATATATATATATATATATATATATATATATATATATATATATATATATATATATATATATATATATATATATATATATATATATATATATATATATATATATATATATATTCCGTAGATATTTATTGTAAGAACTTGATGAATTTATTTTGTAGTTTAATGTTTTTAACGTCTTTACCTAACACATTGAAAGGTGTTAGTAGTAGTGGTAGTAATCCTCACCATTGCCATGGAAACAATACATAAAGCTAAAAAACGTTTTTTTTTTTTTTTTTCCCAGCGTGTGTACAAAATAGCGGCAGTGTCTGGTAATAATATCCAGTGGCACGCGAGCCAGAGAGTCACTTACCTCGTGTTTATCAGCCCTAAGAAGATAGCATGCGTGATTACATCTAGCACAGGAATTACAAGTGTGTAAATGAAGGAATAACACAGTCCAGACTCTGATCATGACGTGAAGTGGAAAGGAGCCTTGACGAGATAAATTAAGAGAAAGTAGGAGACCGGAGAGCAGAAGAGAAGTTACAGAGGAGGGAAGAGTATAAATGTAGAAGACAATTATACTAATGTCTGAAAAAAATGATACATAAATAAATAAATAAATAAATAAATAAATAAATAAATAAATAAAAAGCTGAAAAGCAGGAAGAGAATAATAGGCGATTAGATAGAACAAGATATAGAATATGAGAGAGAGAGAGAGAGAGAGAGAGAGAGAGAGAGAGAGAGAGAGAGAGAGAGAGAGAGAGAGAGAGAGAGAGAGAGAGAGAGAGAGAGAGAGAGAGAGAGAGAGACTGCAGCAGATTTTATATAGTACAAAAATGTTTCCTCTCATCCAAAAAAATAAATGACAATCCTGCTATTAAAGAAATTCAACAACATCGCAGCATTTTTTCCGTAAATGGAAAAAGGACTTATGGAGTGAAGTAACAAAGAAGGGAAAATATATATTACATGAAAATTTAAGTAGATGTAAAGCAACAACTGAAGAACCCAAACCATATATTTCATACGGATATTGATATTTTTATTGGCCATGTAGTTATATATAATATGCATTAAAATAAATAAATAAATAAATAAATAATATTAAAGCCAGGTCCAGGAAAGCGAAGCTCTTTTAGGACCTTAAGTTTTTTTTTTTTTTTTTTTTTTTAAGAATGATGCATAACAACGGACTGTCCAGCCATTGGAACTATATCCATTAGTGTATAAATATGCATAACACACACACACACACACACACACACACACACACACACACACACACACACACACACACACACATACACACACAGAGAAAAACGTGTACCCACATAGTCACATTTATACAGACATGGTAATACATATGGATAAGCATTCATTCACACACACACACACACACACACACACACACACACACACACACACACACACACACACACACACACTACATGTACTTAAATATACACATATATGGTTATCATTACAGATACTGACAGTCAGTTGTAACAATACAACTTCAGAAGATAATAACCTCAGAAATTTATCTATGTTGAGAAGACATGTATCATACAAAAAAGGCTAATAATAATAATAATAATAATAATAATAATAATAATAATAATAATAATAATAATAATAATAAGATAATGAAAATAATAAATAAGTTATGTATGGTCCTCCCCTTAGAGCTGAGCAATACATGAGATGTGGATATATTTATATTGTCTTAGAGTTTGAATTCAAGTAATTTCTTATTCTATATGTTATTCCTGTTAGCAGAAGTACTTTTGATTTACCTGTATCAATAAGTAGTTTACATTTCAGCTTATTATCTAAAATTACTCCTAAAAAAATCACATTCTGGGAATTTATCCAGTTCAACATTATTGATTTTAATTGATGAATAGGTCTGGTCATTAGACTGAATACCATAAAGAGAGTTTTTGTAAGGTTGATGGATAATTTGTTACCGGTAATTTAGTTATAAATATTAATTAATTCAGTATTTAATGTTTGTGTAATGTTTTAGTAAATCATTACGTTGGAGAAAGATGGTGGTATCGTCAGCGTATGATAAAAGTTTAAGTTTATTACTACTACGAATTATATAATTTATATAAATAAAAAATGATAATGGAGCAAGGATAGATCCATGAGGTACACCATATGTAATGTCTGCATATGAGAAGGACGTAATATTGTAAGATTTATACTGTTTTCTATTTAAGTAGCTCTTTCACTAGTTATAATCATTGCCTGGTATACCGATGTTATTAAGTTTATTAGTAAAATATCGTATGAAATGGTGTTTACTTAAATCGCAAAAGATATTTACTTGAAAAAATTTCTAGTCTATGGCGTCATACATGTTGTGTGAAAGGTGGTGAATGGCTAATTCTCTGGAGTAATTGGGGCGGAAACCATAATGAGCTGAAGTTAAAATTGATTGTTAAGATATTTATTCCCCTAGTTTTAGTACAATTAATTTTTCACTAATTTTACTAAAATTAGGCAAGATGGAGATTGGTCAATAATTTTCTAATAATGAGTCTTTTTTTTTTAATATAGGAATGATACGGGCAATTGTTAGGTGGTCGGGAAAACACCTTCAAATAAATTGTTAATTATATATAATAAAACTGGCGAGATAACATCAGAAAATTCTCCAATTATTCTCATACGAATTTCGTCATGACCAGGCGAAGATACTTTAGCGTAGCTAATTACTGATTTTACTTCCTCTAGTGTGGTGGGCTTTAAATAAAGAGTGAGTAACTGGGTCAGGAAGATACACGTCATATTAAGTCGTCTGTGTTTCTTGATTTGTTGTTAGAGATTTGCTAATTTCACTATAATAATTGTTAAATAGTTTTGATATATTAGAGTTACCAGTAATATTGTCATTATTGAACTGTAATGCTAAAGGTTAATCTTTTTCCCCAATAAATTATTGAAAGTTACTCCAAATCTGTTTTTGCATCCTCTGCATGAATAGTTCATTTTCTTTGATACTTATCTTCCATATCCTCCTATCCGTCTCTTGATCCAATACCCCTTCCACAAGGGGGGGCAGACTGTTAAGGTGGGGATACAGTTCCCCCTCTCCCTTGTTCATTTCTTGTCCTCTTACCCTCCTCTCTCTCTCTCTCTCTCTCTCTCTCTCTCTCTCTCTCTCTCTCTCTCTGTGTGTGTGTTTGTGTGTGTGTGTGTGTGTGTGTGTGTGTGTGTGTGTGTGTGTGTGTGTGTGTGTGTGTGTGTGTGTGTGTGTGTAATGATAATAATAATAATGATAAACAATTTATTTTTTTAGGCAGTTAACAAACTGAAAATGTACCGAGGGGGGGGTGGGGAAATGCTTAACATTTATCCTAAAGCTAAGTCTAATCTAGAAGGGAAATACAATTGATTGATGGCTCGCACCATGGTGAGAATCGCGCTGAGTCTGTACTGGTCCGTGCGCGGCGCCTTTAGGGGCGTTATCTTGTGGTGTCTGGTGGCACGGACAGGGCGAGGCGTCAGGCGCGGATGTATAGAGCATATAGTAACGCTCAGGCTGCTTACCAACACAGCCAGGTTAAAGAAGATTAAGTTGTTTGTGGTATTTATAGATTTCTCGAAAGCGTATGACATCGTTCCAAGGAAAACTCTGTTTACTGTGATGAAGGGTTTGGGGTGCGGGGCCGTGATGCTGGCCGCTATGGTGGCCATGTATCGCACCACGGAAAGTGTTATCGGTGCCGCAGTATTGAACGCCTCACAGGGAGTCAGACAAGGATCCCCTACCTCTTGCTTTTTGTTTGTAATGTTTGTCAATATGTTAATCAGATCTGTTAAAGAAAAGTGTAGACCAGAAGTATTTATAGAATGGTTAAAAATTTTAATGTTCATGGATGATACAGTATTATTATCAACGAGTAGGGAGAATATGTACATTAAGCTAAGGATATTACAGGAATATTGTAAAGAGTATGGTATGAGGATAAACAGTGCAAAGACGAAATTTTTTGTCATCAATGGTGGGCTAGGAGACAAGGAGCCGTTTAGTGTAGGTGGTACGAGTATGAAAGTGGAACACTGTGATAGTTATATGTATTTGGGTTCACCATTTACGTGTGACGGTTCTGTGTCTTCTGCCGTCAAGGTACATGCAAAGAACAAATTATGTCATGTGTTAAAGTTTATATCGTTTTTAAAGAAGAATAATGATATCCCCTTTATAGTAAAGCGACGTGTGTTTGATGCTGCCCTCCTGTCGTCACTAGTGTATGGTTGTGAGTCCTGGATTGATGCTGACGTTAAACCTGTAGTTAAGCTTTATAACTGGGCACTGAAACAACTGTTAGGGGTGAGAAAAACTACTCCTAACGTGGTGTGTTATGTCGAGTCGGGTTATCCATCGCTTCCTGACCTTGTGAAATATAGACAACATAAGTTTTTAAAGAAAATGTGGGATGAGAGGTCCAGTATGAATGATGATCCACTATCTTTTGCAATGAGAAAAGTAATAAACGAGAACACGAATATGGGCAAGTGCGTGAAAGAAATGATAAGAGGGGAAGTACCTGACATGTCTGTGTTATTGGAGAAAGCGAAGTGTTGCATCAGAGATTCAGGTACATCAAGATGTATAGTGTATAAAGACATAAATCCCACATTATCCACACACGAGATTTACACTAAGAGGCAAATCTTAAATGAGTTTCATAGACTGGATTTTACAAGGTTTCGATTATCTAGCCACACTCTAGCTATAGAAACAGGGCGATGGAATAGGCGAGGACGGGGCCGCTTACCGCTGGAGGAGCGGCTGTGCAGTTGTGGTGAGATACAGACGGAGAGACACGTACTGGAGAACTGTACTCTCACCCAACATCTAAGGAATAACTATAGATACGAAACAATGGAAGATGTATTTACAAAATGTACAACTAGCGAGATGTGTAATGTAATTTTCGATGTACTTAAAGTATATAAATAAGGAAATTTAAATGAATGCGAATAATTTGTATGATATCTGGTAATGTCTATTTTTGGGTAGAGAAAAAAAAATTTTATTTTGTATTTTGGGAGTTCTTTTGCTGCATTGCAAGAATATTTATTTAATGATTTAGAATATTGTGGACTACAATTATTAATGGACTACTGCTGTGGATATTTTTTTGTATTTTAGTTTTTGTTTTAGTTTTGTTTGCTGTAATATGATTGTGTAGTCAATAAATCTATCTATCTATCTATCTATCTATCTGAGACGTGGATGATGCAGCAGTCTCCTTCCAAACTTCTCCAGAGCCTCTCGGTGCCTGGTGGATAGTCTGGACAGACTCAGATTGGTCAGGGCTTCATCGTAGGTGGTGTAGGATGACCCTGCACACCTTTTTTCTGCACACTCCCCAGCTGTAGCTGTTGAGTGTGTGAGGGAGGAGGACCATGCTGGGGAGGCATACATGAGACGAGTTTGGGGAGGATGAAGGTGAGGTACACCCCCCTTAACTCGTCTGTCGGCGTCCCCAGCGAACTGAGTCTGCGCAGCATGTACAGCCTGTAGGTAGCGGATCTTACGGTGCTGGCGACATGCTGCTTCCAGGTCAGCTGGTCGTCCACCGTGACTCCAAGAAGCTTGGCACATCGGACCACCTGGAGGGGGTGAGAGCCCACTGTGAGCTGGGGAGGGGGCACTGATACAGAGGAGGTACAGAAATGCATTACCACGGTTTTGCTGTGGTTGATGGTCATCCTGCTCTCTTCCGTCCACGTCTGCAGTCTCTCCAGAATTGCTTGCAGTGGCGAGTAGTCCGGGTTCTTGTTGGAAACTGGGACGCCCACGGTACAGTGGTCCACATATTTCCAGCGATGGGGGGTGTCAGTGAGCGCGTCGTTAATAAGGAGGAGGAAGCATAGTGGACCCATCTTGGTCCCCTGGGGGACCCCACATGTCAGCTGTTGGAAATTAGAGACAGATCCCTGATAGCGGACGGCCTGACGCCTCCCTGTGAGGAAGTCGGCTAGCCACGCTATCAGGTTAAGAGGGCAACCCAGATTTATTTCCTTGCTGATGACAACAGTGTGATCAACAAGATCAAAGGCTTATTTGAAGTCCACAAAAGTAACAGCTAGAGAGGTGTTTCGCTTGTCCAGGTGGCTATGGATGAATTCAAGGAAGCTGGTCAGGTAATGGGAGGTGGAGGTGGCTTTAATATTTCCAAACTGTCTGATATCCACGGTATTACAAATTTTGGTGTTGACCCAATCATACACAAAATCTTCACAAATAAGGCTAGGAATGGGGGTGATAGAGATTGGCCTGAGGTCATTGAGTGATTGTGGACTGGAAGTTTTGGGGATGGGGGTGACGTAAGATGTCTTCCAGTCCGCGGGGCAAGAG
>NC_087179.1:5144444-5146944 GCF_035594125.1 Scylla paramamosain
TAATCTATTATAGCGCTTTATTTTGCCGTTTGAACTGGGCGAGTGAGGAACAATGTTACATTTCTTGATATAAAATTCTTTACAAATCTCCTGTAAGAGAGGGTTATTGAATTGAATTCAGCGCCATTGTCAGATAAGAGGACACGAGAAGAGTCATAAGGAGAAATTATGTTGTCAATGATAGTGCGACCAACATAATTTGCGGTTTTTTTTTTTTTTTCTCTCTTTTCTTTAGGGCAACGAGAATGGTGAAACAAGTGAAACTATCCACGTAAACTAGAATATACTGATAACCGTTCTCTGCAAGTGTAAGTTTGAGCAAGTCAACAGAGGCTGAATCCCAAGGAGCTGAAGCGATGGGGTACTGTCGTGAGCGAATGATGGACGGTGCGAAGCACACTGAGAGCAGAGCGCACAATGCTGAAAGGTATGTTTCCTCATAGTCGGCCAGAAATATGATCGTTTTGCTTGTGCGAGTCATCTGTCTCGACCTGGGTGTCCTACATGAAGTGAGTCGTGAACATGGTGAAGGATGATACTCACTAACGACTGAGGTATCACCAGCTGAGATAAATGCTCATTAGAATTGTCTGTAGAGACATCACTCGACTTATAAAAGAGACCCCTCTTGCATGAAAAACGTATCAACACTCTTACAAATTAGGAAGATTTGTCTCGTCACCAGATTCGAGGTAATATGTAACATTAGAACAGAACGGGTCTAAATATTGATGTTTCTTGATCACATCTATGGGCGACAAAGCAGGATTCTCTGTGATGACTGAGATAACAACTACATTGCATTAGAGTGCATGGGTCACTGAGTTTGCCTTACCAAGAATGTATGAAAATGTAGGATTGAATTCCTGAATCGTGAGTTGCCAGCGAGCAAATTGATCGTTGAAGTTGTTGCCTTTGAATGTTTCTGTGACAGTATAATGATCAGTGTGGACATGAATTTTATAGCCTTTTTTTTTTTTTTTCATGTAGGAAGAACACTGGCCAAGGGCAACAAAACTCCAATAAAAAAAAATGCCCACTGAAATGCCAGTCCCATAAAATGGTCAAAGCAACAGTCAAAAATTGATGAATAAGTGTCTTGAAACCTCCCTCTTGAAGGAATTCGTCATAGAAAGGTGGAAATACAGAAGCAGGCAGGGAGTTCCAGAGTTTACCAGAGAAAGGGATGAATGATTGAGAATACTGGTTAACTCTCGCGTTAGAGAGGTGGACAGAATAGGGGTGAGAGAAAGAAGAAAGTTTTGTGCAACGAGGCCGAGGGAGGAAGGGAGGCATGCAGTTAGGAAGATCAGAGGAGCAGTTAGCATGACAGCTAAAGAGATGCAACATTGCGGCGGTGAGAGAGAGGCTGAAGACAGTCAGTTAGAGGAGAGGAGTTGATGAGACGAATAGCTTTTGATTCCACCTTGTCTAGAAGAGCAGTGTGAATGGAACTCCCCCAGACATGTGAAGCATACTCCACACATGGACGGATAAGGCCCTTGTACAGAGTTAGCAGCTGGGAGCAGGGGGTGAGAAAAACTGGCGGAGACGTCTCAGAACACCGAACTTCATAAAAGCTGTTTTAGCTAGAGATGAGATGTAGTTTCCAGTTCAGATTATAAGTAAAGGACAGACCAAAGATGTTCAGTGTAGAAGAGGGGGACAGTTGAGTGTCATTAAAGAAGATAGTTGTCCGGAAGGTTGTGTCGAGTTGATAGATGGAGGAATTGAGTTTCTGAGGCATTGAACAATATCATGTTTGTTCTGCCCCAATCAGAAATTTTAGAAAGATCAGAAGTCAAGCGTTCTGTGGTTTCCCTGCGTAAATGTTTACCTCCTGAAGGGTTGGACGTCTATGAAAAGACGTGGAAAAGTGCAGGGTGGTATCATCAGCGTAGAAGTGGATAGAACAAGAAGTTTGGTTTAGAAGATCATTAATGAATAATAAGAGAGTGGGTGACAGGACAGAACCCTGAGGAACACCACTGTTAATAGATTTAGGAGAAGAACAGTGACCGTGTACCACAGCAGCAATAGAACGGTCAGAAAGGAAACTTGAGATGAAGTTACAGAGAGAAGGATAGAAGCCGTAGGAGGCTAGTTTAGAAACCAAAGCTTTGTGTCAGACTCTATCAAAAGCTTTTGATATGTCTAAGGCAACAGCAAAAATTTCACCAAAATCTCTAAAAGAGGATGACCAAGACTCAGTAAGGAAAGCCAGATCACCAGTAGAGCGACCTTGACGGAACCCATACTGGCGATTAGATAAGAGGTTGTGAAGTGATAGATGTTTAAGAATTTTCCTGTTGAGGATAGATTCAAAAACTTTAGATAGGGAGGAAATCAAAGCAATAGGACGGTAGTTTGAGGGATTAGAACGGTCACCCTTTTTAGGAACAGGCTGAATGTAGGCAAACTTCCAGCAAGAAGGAAAGATGTTGACAGACAGAGCTGAAAGAGTTTAACTAGGCAAGGTGCAAGCAAGGAGGCACAGTTT
>NC_087179.1:5151944-5161944 GCF_035594125.1 Scylla paramamosain
AGAGAGAGAGAGAGAGAGAGAGAGAGAGAGAGAGAGAGAGAGAGAGAGAGAGAGAGAGAGAGAGAGAGGGGGCAGGAGGGGCGGCGGTATGGAATGCAAAGAACGAAAGCGATAAAGGAAGAATTGAATGGAGGAGAATTGGATACAGCGAAGGAAGATAATAAAAGAGGAAGAGAAAAAAGAAAAAAAGTTGAATGAATGGGAAGGAGGGAAGGAAAGTAAAAAAAAAAAAAATGGAAAACTGTGGCCAGAATCTGGAAGCACACCTCTGCACGCCAGCAGGGGTCAGGGTAGCTGAAGAGCGAAATATTTTTTCCTTACGTTACATTACTGTATACATATCAGTGGTTACTGAAATGGAAGTCCGCCGGGTACTTGGTGGTGGGTGTGGCCGTAGGACCTTTGAGACGGGACTGGAAAAATGGTTTAGGTCAGCTCAGAAATAAAACATTTGAAATATGTGCCAAAATTTTCATTATGATTCAGAATATCAACAATGGCCATTGCCAGACAATTTTAGTGGTTGGGTACCCCGCCAGAGTTACTTAACTGATGCACATAAAATTACATAGATTAGCTGGAGTGCGAAATAAATCATATTAATTGGAAAATGTCCAACATAACGCCAGGTATCGTGAATTGGCTTTACCTGATATTTTCATCGGTGGGGTATCCCCACCAGACACCCTGAAAAAAAACTCCGAAATGCTTAGCACACTTCCATATATTATAAATTGGCATTACCAGATATTTTCACCGGTGAGCTACCCCAGCCAGATACGCCAGACACCCTTTAGCTGGCCTAGACGTATGGTCTTTGATACCTAACTGGAACTGAAAACTCTTTCAGAGAATGTAGAGGATTTATTTCAAAAGTTTGTTTCACTATCGCAGATTATCACCACCACCGGATCCATTATTACAAGATGATAAAAAAAAAATATATATATATATATATATATATATATATATATATATATATATATATATATATATATATATATATATATATATATATATATATATATATATATATATTATCTTGAAGATGCATGCAGATGAAGATGCATGATCAAAATGCATGCAGCAATGAAAGTAACCACGAACTTTTTATATTTATGAAACTATTAATTTTTGTTCTGATGCAGCTTATAGAACTTTGATCATGAAACCAAAACATTTTTTTTCTTTTATCACACGATGAAAAGTGCTCTCGAAGTTTTCATCTTTGACAAAAATCAACAGAGGACAGCAAACATTATCTTCGGTGAAAGGTGCAGCAACACATCGATCGAAACTAACGAATATATGGAAAAGTAACCAGGAAGATTTTGAATGGTAATATTAAAGATCAACTTTACCATCCGAAATGTTATTGACAACACATTGTTGTAAAGAGACCAAGAGGATTGGAATTTTGAAGCTAATAATGCTGGAATAAAGACAAGTACAAATAGCTCCTTGCCAGAGACTGACAAGCAGGGCCGTCCCAAGGGAAAATGTGTTTTTTTTTATTTTCTATGAAAAGGCAAGAAAAAGGAAAATGCGAAAACAAGAATCACTCTTCGCGATTGCAACAAAAGATGGTTGCGATACTTTTGTGCAGCGTGTACATCTATCCGAAAGCAATCACTTTAGAAATATGATTTTGGGTGGGGTAGATCTCAATGCTAAGAATGGTGAATATCACTGATCTCGCCGAGTGCAGTTCATGCATGAGACAGAAAGGCATGACCATAAAGTTGTAACTCCTCGTGATCTCCACAAGAAGGCCTTTTTGTCAATATGCATTGTTATAAACAAGGAAATAATTCAAAACGGAAAGGTGTTGCTTATGTCATCATTGTTGTAAGGACAAGAACATCAACGGTTCCCAAGGGCACAGATGATGTAGATGTTGATGCAGATGATTACAAGAACTGAAACATTTTGATTTATATTGGTTTTCGGAACTACGAAAAGGTAAAATTCCCTTGTACGCTGGATTTGTGAGTGAGTACGTTTCAGACTTTCTTCCTAACCAAAGGATCTGGTACATGGATCCGATTCCAAAGTCATCCTGATGCTCTATTCATAGACCGAGACAACAATATGGATGACAGCAATAATGTTTGTAGTAAATGATGAGAAAATCACTGTACATTCAAAAGATGATGTAGATGTTGATGCAGATGATTACATTAGCCCTGACCCATCTGATGATGAAACATGGAGCGAGGATTCTAACACAGATTCAAAAGATGTGGAATACAAGTATCTGAACTGAAGAATTGTCGTTATCTGTATAAACACTGATGCCGAATACATTTATTATGATGTGCACCTCTAGATCTTTATCTTATTTATCGGCACATACTAAGATAGCATCACATTGACCTTTTACTATTTCTTAACTGGTTAATCATTCAGACATGAGTAAAGAAACTATACTAAATATTGGTGTCAATATGACTCCAACTGCTTAATATCATCATACAGTGTAGGGATTTCATGTTTACATGTTTGCGAAAGATAGATTTTACTTGTATTTATGATAATTATTAAAAACTTATTTGGAAGAATATAGACTGAGTTGCATGATTTCCACTCAAGTACACGGCGCAGCCTGGCCATCCCATGTCTGTAGCTGTGGTACAATCAACCAAAACGAGGTTTCTTATTATCTAGGTAGTTCGGCCGCAGTCTCTTTCGGGGTGTGGAGGAAAATTTGATGATATTATATGAAATGATACGAAAGCATATCTTTCTTTCTGTTTTTGTTTCCTGTGCTTGTGCAAGACATTTTGGAGCCGGTTTAATATATTTCACATGGTCCATTACTCAAACCAGACCGGGAATGACCGGTACCGCCTCTTTATGTTACCAGAAGAGGAGTAAGACATTGTAATGTTTGTTTCAGATCTTTCACTTTTCAGCTGATTGAAATCATCTATAGGGTGTGGTCTTTTTGGGCGTGTTTGGGAGGGTCCTCACCGATGAAAATAGCTCGCAAAGCCAATTTATGATACTTGGAGATATGCTAAACAGTTTGGAGTTGTTTTAATTTCTTTCACTTTTCAGCTGATCTAGGTTAGCTACAAGGAGTGGTCCTTTGGTTGTGCCAGGCAGAAGTATCACACATGGAAATATCTGGCAAAGCCAATTTATGATACCTGGAGATCTAAACATTTTGGAGTTTGTTTCAATTTTTTTTCACTTTTTGGTTGATCCAGGTCAGCTACAAGGTGTTGTTCTTTGGGCGTGTCTGGCGGGGATACCTTACCGATGAAAATGTCCGGCAAAACCAATTCACGATACCTGGGGTTATGCTGGATATTTTGCAATTACCTTCATTTCATTAGCACTCCAGCTAATCTATGTAATTTTTTGTGCATCAGTTAAGTAACTCTGGTGGGGTTTTCCCACCACCAAAACTATCTGGTTATGGCCATGCTTAATACTTTGAATTATAAGGAACATTTTGTCACAGATTTCAAATGTTTCTTTTCTGAGCTGACATAGACCATTTCTCCCGTTCCTTCTCATAGGTCCTATGACCACATCAACCACCAGGTCCCAGGCAGACTTCCATTTCAGTAACCACTGATATGTATACAGTAATGTAACATAAGAAAAAAAATTTCGCTTTTAGCCTGACCGCTGCTGATCCCCGAACTATTTGTGATGGTCCCTCCTTCTTTCCTAACGTGAGATCTGAATTCCGGGGCTGGTAATCAGTGAACTGCGAGGTGATGGCTAGCACAAAGACCCTGTAGTGTTTGATTATCACTCGATGGAGGTAAACGCGGTGGTAATATGTTACTCTTCCATTTTCGCACACCACTGCCCCCATCTTCTTAAGAACATGAGAACATAATAAAAACCCGGCCCCATCCTGGTGAACTAGCCTTCAACTTTGCTATCCTCCACGACCTAGAGCAATTGGTGCAACACCCTACTAGTATTCCTGACCAGATACGCCCAACATTCTTGACCTTTTCCTAACGTATAATCTTTCTGCATATGCTGTTACCCTCTGTTCTCCATTGGGCTCCACCGATCACAATCTCATAATCTTGTTCTATCGCCACAATCCCTCCCCAGGATCCTCCCTAAGCCGAGGTGCGTTTTGCCTTTGCTAGCTGGCAGGACTAGAGGAGGTATTTTGTTGATTTTCCTTGGAACGACTACTGCTTCCGTGTCAGAGACCTGTCTCTGTGTGCCGAGGGCATAACAGAGGTGATAGTGTCTGGTATGGAGGCGTACATTCCTCTCTCTTTTTCTCAACCAAAAAATTCCAAACCGTAGTTTAACATAAACTGTTCTCGTGCTATACATGATAGAGAGGTAGCCCACAAAAGGTACTTAAACCTTCCATCACCAGAATATCATGCATTTCATATTTTTACCAGGTACCATGCCAAGTCTGTTCTCCAACTAGCCGAAAACTCCTTCATTAATAGAAAGTGTCAAAAACTTTCAAGATAAAACCCCCTCGTGACTTCTGACATCTAGCCAAAAATATCTCCAAAAAACTTTACTTCTTCTTTCCCTCCTTTATTTCAACCAGATAGCACCACTGCTATCATATCTATTTCTAAAACTGAATTTTTCGCACAAACATTTGATAAAAATTCTACCTTGGACGATTCTGGGCTTGTTCCTCCCTCTCCTCCACCCTCTGACTACTTCATCCTACCTATTAAAATTCTCCGCAATGATGTTTTCCATACCCTCGTTGGCCTAAATCCTCGAATGGCTTATAGACCTGATGGGGTCCGTCCTGTTGTTTTCCGAAAACTGCCTCCGTGCTTGCACCTTGCCTAGTCACTCTTTCAGCTCTGTCTGTCAATATCTACCTTTCCTTCCATCTGGAAGTTTGCCTACATTCAGCCTGTTCCTCAAAGGGGTGACCGTTCTAATTCCTCAAACTACCATCCTATTGCTATCTAGAGTTTTTTAATCTACCCTCAACAGGAAGATTCTTAAACATCTATCACTTCACAACATTCTATCTGATCGCCAGTATGGGCCGCTCTACTGGTGATCTTCTGGCTTTCCTTACGGAATTTTGGCCATCCTCTTTTAGAGATTTTGGTGAAACTTTTGCTGTTGCCTTGGACATGTCAAAAGCTTCTGATAGAGTCTGGCACAAAGCTTCGATTTCCAAACTACCCTCCTACGGCTTCTAGCCTTCTCTCTGTAATTTCATCTCAAGTTTCCTTTCTGACCGTTCTATTGCTGCTGTGGTAGACGGTTACTGTTCTCCTAAATCTATTAACAGTAGTGTTCCTCAGAGTTCTGTTCTGTCACCCACTCTCTTCTTATTATTCATCAATGACCTTCTAAACCAAACTTCTTTTTCTATCTACTCCTACGCTGATGATACCAGCCTGCACTTTTCCACGTCTTTTCATGGACGTCCAACCCTTCAGGGAGTAAATATTTCACGCAGGGAAACCACAAAACGCCTGACTTCTGACGTTTCTAAAATTTATGATTGGGGCAGAGCAAACTTGGTATTGTTCAATGCCTCAAAAACTTAATTCCTCCATCTATCAACTCGGCACAACCTTCCAGACAACTATTCCCTCTTCTTCAATGACACTCAACTGTCCCCCTCTTCTATACTGAACATCCTTAGTATGTCCTTTATTTATAATATAAGCTGGAAACATCACATCTCATCTCTAGCTAAAACAGCTTCTATGAAGTTAGGTGTTCTGAGACGTCTCCGCCAGTTTTTCTAACCCCCCTGCTACTAACTCTGTAGAAGGGCCTTATCCGTCCATGTATTGAGTATGCTTCACATGCGGGGATTCCACTCATACCGCTCTTCTAGACAGGGTGGAATCAAAAGCTTTTCGTCTCATCAACTCCTCTAACTGACTGTCTTTATATTCTCTCTCTTCATCACAATGTTGCATCTCTAGCTGTCTTCTACCGCTATTTTCATGCTAACTGTTCTTCTGATCTTGCTAACTGCATGCCTCCCCTTCTCCCGTGGCCTTGCTGCACAAGACTTTCTTCTTTCTCCCATCCCTATTCTGTCCACCTCTCTAATGCAAAAGTTAACCAATATTCTCGATCATTCATCCCTTTGGGAAACTCTGGAACTTCCTGCCTGTTTCTGTATTTACTCCTTCCTATGACTTGAATTCCTTCAAGAGGGAGGTTTCAAGACACTTAACCTTCAATTTTTTTATTATTGCTTTGGACTCTTTTCTGGGACTGGCATGTTTTTTTTTTTTTTCGTATTTTTGTTGTCCTTGGCCAGTGTCCCTCCTACATAAAAAAAAAAAAAAAGGTTTTGCCATGGCTGCCGCACAAGTTTGGGATTGGTCGTCATCTATAAGTGGAGCAACAAGTGAGATTTGAGTTTCTGGAGAGATACCAGGTAGCTCCTTCTTTTTTTTTCTCTCTCTAATCAACACTGCAAGGTCAGCTACTGTGTCTTCCTGTTTTAATATGAAATAACTTGCGTTTTTCCTCGCTTCCCCATTCACCAATGTCATGGAGAAGATGAATTTCAGAAGTCTTCTGAAATTTCTTTCTGTCATGTTGACTCCTTGGAACCAGTTGTTAAGCTGTAAGACGTCCATATAGTCTGTTACGAACTGGTGAGTCGGTATTAAGGCCTTCATTTCGTGAAGAGAGCTAGCTTCAGCTGTTAACCTAACACCCACCTTGGATGCTAATACCATGAGATCAGTTTGGCTCTTACCCTAAAAAAAAAATGTTCAAGAAATTTTTCTTGAAATTAACATAACTAGTCCATAATTTCTCCAGCTAATTTGGATCTGAGAAAAAGAGATCTTGTCTTCATCTGTGATAGTATTTGATTTCATGAACGGATGAAGTCATGAACACGTTCTTGCAGGTTTTCTCCGCCAAATTTTGATATTGTTTCAGGAATAGGAAGCACCTTAAGTGTAGTAGGTGCATACAAGGCATTAGGAGAGCCACTAGAGGCAGAAGCAGAAGCATTAGTGCTAGACATGGTTGCTGCCGATAATAATGGGTATTTATACCCTGATCTTGTACAACACGTTCTCCTCATGAGACACGGTATTTACTACTGTAGTGGGTTTTAGTTCCGTTGATAGTTCTTCTAATGATCTAGTATCAATATTCTCTGCTTGGGAATGACACTCCAGTTCATAAAGTTCAGCTAACTTCTCAGCTTTAGCCATAAATGTGGTATTATTAACCTTCCATAATTAGGAATGAATTACAGACTTACATTACGTTTCCATCGTCTAAAGGCGTCTCAACCTTTAAAGGAAGAACGGTTAGTTTTGTTAGAAGTGTGAAAATTTTGAGTTAGAAGTTGAGAGGCAAATGGAATTATCTGAATTATTTCTGAACGGTCGAGAAAACGGGAGCGAACGCTCCGTCCAGGTGAGAAAGAAAACGATATTTGAGGCAAACTAAATTATTTTAATTTGCTCATGTTGTATCACTATCAAATAAGTAAGTTATAAACGAATCCTAAGTTTTCTTCTCTTTTATAACAAGGAGAAATTAATCTTGAGAGTAGCAGGCTGGGTGAGTAAGGCGAGACCGTTAGGCGAATCGCTCTTGGCTGGGTGCGAGTGTAGTGCCATCCCCCCACTCGAAAGCCAGATTTTTTTTTTTCTTATCTCTCTAACTACTTGGTAAGGAAATATCTACACTCGCTGATTTATGGTCTTTATTTTTCCTTCACTTGTGGTAGCGTTAATACTAATTCACACGTCATTCATATTACATCAGGTAGCATAAAGTATCCTTTTAGTAGCGCTGAAGATTTCATTACAGTAGTGTAAATACTGGCCGAACTAATCACTTGACACACCTCACACATTCACCAATAACAATAATGGGCATTAGTGTTTGGGTATTACATGAGTATACAGTTTCATTCACCTGGCGAGGGTGGTATTATTCACGTAATTCATTGGTGTTTACATAAGAATAAACAATCTCCTTACTACATTTTCCTATAACCCTGGTATAACACAGCCTAATCAGCATTCCGAGGACCGAACCAGGTGGTTACGTCCCCGTATGATGAGAAATACTGCACAACCTTAATAATCCGTGAACTAAACACCCAGTTCTCACACTACTGAGTATACCTAACCAAACACACACACACGAGTGACGCACAGACAGACTTTTCCTTTACCTCCACTGGCTTCCCTGTAGTGTAAGCAAGCCAAGACCTCTCTATAGTGTGAGCAAGCCAAAACCTCTCTGTGATATACTGATAAGAAAATATATATACAAATATGAAGAGTAATTACTTCAAACTTAGAGCGACGAACACGTACTGAAAGCAAGCCAAAACCTTTCTGAGCGGCTGCGGGAGTCAGGCCGGCGTCTCCCCACTCCACGAACCTCCCCCCTTGCGTAGTTTTCAGATTCTTCCTCAAGGTAATTCGCAAATGATTGGTTTCAACCGTATAATAAACGTTTACATTACTTTACTCATATCATGACCTGGTGTATTTGTTCCTCTGAGTAGGAAGGTGAAAAATTCTAGCCACAAGCTAATACCTTGTATGAAAATAATGCCGTTATTCATAAAGAAAATCGATCACCCATTTCCCGCGGGTGCCAACATGTTGTCTGTTTGTCTGTATGTCTCAGGGATGTATGCATGATGTAAAAACGACTAAATCTTACCAATAATTCTTATACTAACTTAATTATAATTATATTAACCTAATATTACTTATATTAGCTTAATATTACGTCCCGGCACTACACGAGTGTTTTGGTGTGTCAGCCTTTATAAGTTCTGTAAACAACGCCGGCTCGCTCCTCTGCTTTCCCCACTACCCTGTCACCGCCGTCTTCTCCGTTCTCCGTGTCCGTTCGCCACTTCACTTTCAACCACTGTTTATTGTTGTTGCACTTGGCACTGGAGTTAATTATTCGTATCTCATTAAGCTGCACCACATGCCAAAATACATTAGAGAGTGATTAACTATGGAGAATACATAGATAATATAATTTAGGTGCTACCGACTACTTATCGATAGCAATAAAGGAGTATGGAAAGTTCCATGATGTGTGTGTGTGTGTGTGTGTGTGTGTAACTCGTAGGGTGGCGTGATCATATCCGCCCCACCCTTATCCGCCAACACCCACTATCTAAGCTTATGAAAATATGTACACATACACATATTGCTAATTAGGCTAGGCTTATAAATACAATACATATTGTTAATTATGTGACACCGTTACATTCTTGCTGAAAGTTTGTCTACATTCAGCCTGTTCCTAAAAAATGTGACCGTTCTAATCCCTCAAACTACCGTCCCATTGCTTAATTTTCTGCCTATCTAAAGTTTTTAATCTATCCTCAACAGGAAGATTTTTAAACATCTATCACTTCACAACCTTCTATATGATTGCCAGTATGGATTCCGTCAAGGCCGCTCTACTGGTGATCTTCTAGCTTTCCTTACTGTGCCCTGGTCATCCTCTTTTAGAGATTTTGGTGAAACTTTTGCTGTTGCCTTGGTCACATCAAAAGCTTTTGATAAAGTCTGGCACAAAGCTTTGGTTTCCAAACTAGCTACCCTCCTACGGCTTCTATCCTTCTCTCTGTAACTTCATCTCAAGTTTCCTTTCTGACCGTTCTATTGCTGTTGTGGTATACGATCAATGTTCTCCTAAATCTATTAACAGTGGTGTTACTCAGGGTTGTGTCCTGTCTCCCACTCTCTTATTATTTATCAATGACCTAAACCAAACTTTCTTGTCCTATCCACTCCTACGCTGATGATACCACTCTGCACTTTTCCACGTCATTACGTAGCCGGGGGGGGTTCCACTCATACTGCTCTTCTAGAGAGGGTGGAGTCAATAGCTTTTCGTCTCATCAACTCTCTCTTCTAACTGACTGTCTTCAGCCTCTCTCTCACCGCCGCAATGTTGCATATCTAGCTGTCTTCCACCGTTATTTTCATGCTAACTGCTCTTCTGATCTTGCTAACTGCATGCCTCCCCTCCTTCCACGGCCTCGCTG
>NC_087179.1:5164444-5166944 GCF_035594125.1 Scylla paramamosain
GATGGAACCCGTATTGGTGATCAGATAGAAGGTTGTGAAGTGACAGATGTTTAAGAATCTTCCTGTTAAGGGTAGATAAAGAGAGAGAGAGAGAGAGAGAGAGAGAGAGAGAGAGAGAGAGAGAGAGAGAGAGAGAGAGAGAGAGAGAGAGAGAGAGAGAGAGAGAGAGAGAGAGAGAGAGAGAGAGAGAGAGAGAGGCATGAAATTAAAGCAATACGACGGTAGTTTGAGGGCTTAGAACGGTCACCCTTTTTTAGGAACAGGCTAAATGTAGGCAAACTTCTAGCAAGAAGAAAAGGTAGATGCTGATATACAGAGTTGGAAGAGTTTGACTAGACAAGCTGCAAGCATGGGGGCACAGTTTCGGAGAACAATAGGTGGGACCTCCTCAAATCCATAAGCCTTCCGAGGGTTAAGGCCAGTGAAGACATGGAAAACATCGCTGTGAAGGATCTTAATGGGTACCATGGAGTCGGAGGATTGGGGAAAAGAAAGAACAAACTTTGAATCATCCAAGGTAGTTTTTTTTTTTTTTTTTTATCAGAGTTCAGCTTTAAAAATAAATGAGATGTCATTTGTACTATCAGGTTTAAATAAAGGGGAAAAAGATGAAGAAGTAAAGTTATTGGAGATGTTTTTGGCCAGGTGGCAGATATCTCGAGGGGAGTTAGATCTTGAAATATTATGACACTTTCTATTAATGAAGGAGTTTTTGGCCAGTTGCAGAACAAACCTTGCATGAAACCAGGTAGAAATATAAAGCGCATGAGATTCAGATGACGGAAGGCTCAAGTACCTTTTGTGGACCACCTCTCTATCATGTATAGAACGAGAACAAACTGTGTTAAACGAAAGTTTGAAAGGTTTAGGTCGAGATAGAAAGTGAGAAATGTACACATATATGCCAGACACTATCACAGCCTATCTGATCGCCATTATGGGTTCCGTTAAAGCCGCTCTGTTGGTGATCTTCTGGTTTTCTCTACGGAGCGGAGCCTTTGTCATCCTCTTTTAGAGATTTTGGTGAAACTTTTGTTGTTGTTGTTATAGATATATCAAAAGCTTTTCATAAAGTCTGACACAAAGATTTTATTTCCAAACTATCCTTCTACAGCTTATTTTCTTCTCTCTGTAACTTTGTTTCAAGTTTTCTTTCTAACTGTTCTTTTGCTGCTGTTGTAGACGGCCACTGTTCTTTTCAGTCTATTAACATTGGTGTTCCTCAGGCTTCTGTCCTATCATCTATTCTCTTCCTATTATTCATCAATGATCTAAACCAAACTTCTTGCCGTACCTATCCACTCCTACGCTGATGATACCAACTTGCACTTTTCCACGTCTTTTCGTCGACATCCAATCCTTCAGGAAGTAAACAGTTCATGCAGGGACGCCACAGAATGCTTGACTTCTAATCTCTAAAATTTCTAATTAGGGCAGAGCACCTAATATGTATCAACTCGACACAAACTTTCATACAACTATCCACTCTTCTTCACCGACACTCAACTGTGCCCCCTCCTTTATAATGAACATCCTCTGCCTGTCCTTTACTTATAATCTAAACTGGAAACTTCACATCTCATCTCTAGCAAAAACAGCTTCTTTAAAGTTAGGTGTTTTGAGTCGTCTCCGCCAGTTTTCCTCACCTCCAACCTTCTAACTATGTGCAGGGGCCTTATCCGTCCACATATGGAGTATGCTTCACATGTATAGGGGTTCCACTCATATCGTTCCTTTAGAAAGGGTGAAATTAAAGATTTTCGCCTTATCAACTCCTCTCCTCTAATTGTCTTCAGCTTCCTTCTCATCGTCACGATTTTGCATCTCTTGCTATCTTATACTGATATTTTCATACCAACTGCTCTTTTGATCTTGCTAACTCCATCCCTCTCCTCCTCCCGCCGCGTCACTGCACAAGCTCTCTTCTTTCTCTCACCCATATTCTGTCCATCTCTCTGATGCAAGAGTTGACCAGTATTCTCAATCATTCATCCCTTTCTCTGGTAAACTCTGAAACTTCCCGGCTCCCTTTGTATTTCCATCATCTTCCTGTGACTTGAATTCTTTCAAGAGGGAGCTTTCAAGACACTTATTATGTATTTTTGTCAACCGCTTTTGACTCTTGACCTCGGTGGACTTTATTTTTTATTTGTAGTTGAAATTTTTGTTGCCCTTGGCCGGTGCCCCTTCTATATGAAAAAAAGTAGCAGTAGTAGTAGTAATAATAGTAGTATTAGTAGTAGTAGTAGTAGTAGTAGTAGTAGTAGTAGCAGAAGTAGTAGTAGTAGTAGTAGTAGTAGTAGTAGTAGTAGTAGTAGTAGTAGCAGCAGTATTTGTTGTTTTTTGTAGTAGTGGTGGTGGTGGTGATAAAAAGTAGTAGTAATGGTGGTAGTAGTAGTAGCAATAGTAGTAGTAGTAGTAGTAGTAGTAGTAGCAGCAGCAGCAGCAGCAGCAGCAGTAGTAGTAGTAGTAGTAGTAGTAGTAGTAGTAGTAGCAGGAG
>NC_087179.1:5171944-5224444 GCF_035594125.1 Scylla paramamosain
AAAACGCGCCAAAAGACATACCTTACGCAGGCTGAATCATGTGGCTGGGGAGAGAGAAGAATGAGGGGGGAACGGGGGCGGCCAGGCGGAAAAAGGCTTCACCCACCCTCATGACTGAGCAGACGGCGAAAAGAACATTTCAATCTATTTCCTTGCTAGGATCTATGTAAGGAGCCAGGTGCAATTTAATCATATCATTGTAGAGGTTGGTTCTTTTCTTTGGATGCCAGTGGTTTCAAAATGGTAAAAGAAAAGGATGTGCAGGAAATAAATAATCCTTCTATTTATGCTGTTACCCTCTCTTCTCCGTTGGGCTCCTCCGATCACAATCTCATATCTGTATCTTGTCCTATCCCTCCAATCCCTCCTCAAGATCCCCCTAAGCGAAAGTACCTCTGACGTTTTGCCTCTACTAGTTGGAGGAACCTAAGTAGGTATTTTGCTGATTTTCCTTGAAATGACTACTGCTTCCGTGTCAAAGAGCCGTCTTTGTGTGCTCAGCACATAACAGAGGTGATAGTGTCTGGTATGGAGGCGTACATTCCTCACTCTTTTTTTCGACCTAAACCTTCCAAACCTTGGTTTAACACAGTTTGTTCTCGTGCTATACATGATAGAGAGGTAGCCCATAAAAGCCCATCACAAGAATTTCATTCACTCTATATTTCTGCCCGGAACCATGCCAAGTCTGTTCTCCAACTAGCTTAAAACTCCTTCAGTAACAGAAAGAGTCAAAATCTTTCAAGATCTAACTCCTCTCGTGACTTCTAGCATCCAACCAAAAATGTCTCCAAAAACTTTTCTTCTTCTTTCCCTCCTCTATTTCAACCAGATGGCACCACTGCTATCACATCTACCTCTAAAGCTGAACTCTTCGCTCAGACCTTTGCTAAAAACTCTACCTGGGACGATTCTGGGCTTGTTCCTCCCACTCCTCCACCCTTTAACTGCTTAATGCTACCTATTAAAATTCTTTGCAATGATGTTTTCCATGCCCTCGCTGGCCTAAACCCTCGTAAGGCTTATGGACCTGATGGGGTCCCTCCTATTGTTCTCCGAAACTGTGCCTCTGAGCTTAGTCAAACTCTTTCAGCTCTGTCTGTCAAAATCTGTTTTCCTTCTATCTGTAAGTTTGCCTACATTCAGCCTTTTCCTAAAAAGGGTGTCCGTTCTAATCCCTCAAACTGCCGTCCTATTGCTTTAATTTCTTGTCTATCTAAAGTTTCTGAATTTATCCTCAACAGGAAGATTCTTAAACATCTATCACTTCACAAACTCCTATCTGATCGCCAGTATGGGTTCCGTCAAGGCCACTCTACTAGTGATCTTCTGGCTTTCCTTACAGAGTCTTGGTCATCCTCTTTTAGAGATTTTGGTGAAACCTTTGATGTTGCCTTGGATATATCAAAAGCTTTTGATAGAGTCTGGCACAAAGCTTTGGTTTCCAAACTAGCTACGCTCCTACGACTTCTATCCTTCTCTATGTAACTTCATCTCAAGTTTCCTTTCTGCCCGTTCTATTGCTGCTGTGGTACACGGCCACTGTTCTCCTAAATCTATTAACAGTGGTGTTCCTCAGGGTTCTGTCCTGTCACCCACTCTCTTCTTATTATTCATCAATGACCTTCTAAACCAAACTTCTTGTCCTATCCACTCCTACGCCGATGATACCACCATACACTTTTCCACGTCTTTTCATAGACCTCCAATCCTTCAGGCAGTAAACATTTCATGCAGAGAAGCCACAGAACGCGTGACTTCTGATTTTTCTAAAATTTCTGATTGGGGCAGAGCAAACTTGGTATTATTCAATGCCTCAAAACTCAATTCCCCCATCTATCAACTTGACACAACCTTCCAGACAACTATCCCCTCTTCTTCAATGACACTCAACTGTCTCCCTCTTTTACAGTGAACATTCTTGGACTGTCCTTTACTTATAATCTGAACTGGAAACTTCACATCTCATCTCTAACTAAAACAGCTTTTATGAAGTTAGGCGTTCTGACACGTCTCCGCCAGTTTTTCTCATCTCCCCAGCTGTTAACTCTGTACAAGGGCCTTATCCGTCCATGTATGGAGTATGCTTCACATGTCTGGGGGGGTTCCACTCATACCGCTCTTCTAGAGAGGGTAGAATCATCATTCGTCTCATCAACTCCTCTCCTCTAACTGACTGTCTTCAGCCTCTCTCTCATCGCCGCAATGTTGCATCTCTAGCTGTCTTCTACCGCTGTTTTTATGCTAACTGCTCTTCTGATCTAGCTAACTGCATGCCTCCCCTCCTCCCGCGGTCTCGCTGCACAAGACTTTCTTCTTTCTCTCACCCCTATTCTGTCCACCTTTCTAATACAAGAGTTTACCAGTATTCTCAGTCATTCATCCCTTTCTCTGGTAAACTCTGGAACTCCCTGCCTGCTTCTGTATTTTCACCTTTCTGTGACTTGAATTCCTTCTAGAGGGAGGTATCAAGACACTTATCCTCCATTTTTTGACTGCCGCTTTGGACGCTTTTATGGGACTGGCATCTCAGTGGGCTTTTTTTTTTTTTTATTATTGGATTTTTGTTACCCTTGGCCAGTGTCCCTCTTATATAAAAAAAAAAAAAAGTTACGCTGGCCTACATAAAAGCTAAAAATACGCTCACTTAAATTTTTTTTCATATTGCCGATGTTAGAGTACCCACTTATTCCCCTGCATGCACTTAGCAGAACATAAATAAGCAAACTACAAAAGATACAAATTCGATTCGCTACAAACCAAAAGTATCCGTACACAATAACGTCAGAAATACAAAAGATACAAATCGTTATAATAGAATATATATGTATATATATATATATATATATATATATATATATATATATATATATATATATATATATATATATATATATATATATATATATATATATATATATATATATATATATATATATATATTTTTTTTTTTTTTATGTAGGAAGGATACTGGCCAAGGGCAACAAAAATCTAATAAAAAAAAATGCCCACTGAAATGCCAGTCCCTTAAAAGGGTCAAAGCAGTGGTCAAAAATTGGTGGATAAGTGTCTTGAAACCTCCCTCTTGAAGGAATTCAAGTCATAGGAAGGTGGAAATACAGAAGCAGGCAAGGAGTTCCAGAGTTTACCAGAGAAAGGGATGAATGATTGAGAATACTGGTTAACTCTTGCGTTAGAGAGGTGGACAGAATAGGAGTGAGAGAAAGAAGAAAGTCTTGTGCAGCGAGGCCGCGGGAGGAGGGGAGGCATGCAGTTAGCAAGATCAGAAGAGCAGTTGGCATGAAAATAGCGGTAGAAGACAGCTAGATATGCAACATTGCGGCGGTGAGAGAGAGGCTGAAGAAAGTCAGTTAGAGGAGAGGAGTTGATGAGACGAAAAGCTTTTGATTCCACCCTGTCTAGAACAGCAGTATGAGTGGAACCCCCCCCAGACATGTAAAGCATACTCCATACATGGACGGATAAGGCCCTTGTACAGAGTTAGCAGCTGGGGGGGTGAGAAAAACTGGCGGAGACGTCTCAGAACACCTAACTTCATAGAAGCTGTTTTAGCTAGAGATGAGATGTGAAGTTTCCAGTTCAGATTATAAGTAAAGGACAGACCGAGGATGTTCAGTGTAGAAGAGGGGGACAGTTGAGTGTCATTGAAGAAGAGGGGATAGTTGTCTGGAAGATTGTGTCGAGTTGATAGATGGAGGAATTGAGTTTTTGAGGCATTGAACAATACCAAGTTTGCTCTGCCCCAATCAGAAATTTTAGAAAGATCAGAAGTCAGGCGTTCTGTGGTTTCCCTGCGTGATATGTTTACCTCCTGAAGGGTTGGACGTCTATGAAAAGACGTGGAAAAGTGCAGGGTGGTATCATCAGCATAGGAGTGGATAGGACAAGAAGTTTGGTTTAGAAGATCATTAATGAATAATAAGAAGAGACTGGGTGACAGGACAGAACCCTGAGGAACACCACTGTTAATAGATTTAGGAGAAGAACAGTGACCGTCTACCACAGCAGCAATAGAACGGTCAGAAAGGAAACTTGAGATGAAGTTACAGAGAGAAGGATAGAAACCGTAGGAGGGTAGTTTGGAAATCAAAGCTTTGTGCCAGACTCTATCAAAGGCTTTTGATATGTCCAAGGCAACAGCAAAAGTTTCACCAAAGTCTCTAAAAGAGGATGACCAAGACTCAGTAAGGAAAGCCAGAAGATCACCAGTAGAGCGGCCTTGACGGAACCCATACTGGCGATCAGATAGAAGGTTGTGAAGTGATAGATGTTTAAGAATCTTCCTGTTGAGGATAGATTAAAAAACTTTAGATAAGCAGGAAATTAAAGCAATAGGACGGTAGTTTGAGGGATTAGAGCGGTCACCCTTTTTAGAAACAGGTTGAATGTAGGCAAACTTCCAGCAAGAAGGAAAGGTAGATGTTGACAGACAGAGCTGAAAGAGTTTGACTAGGCAAGGTGCAAGCACGGAGGCACAGTTTCGGAGAACAATAGGAGGGACCCCATCAGGTCCATAAGCCTTCCGAGGGTTTAGGCCAGCGAGGGCATGGAAAACATCATTACGAAGAATTTTAATACGTGGCATGAAGTAGTCAGAGGGTGGAGGAGAGGGAGGAACAAGCCCAGAATCGTCCAAGGTAGAGTTTTTAGCAAAGGTTTGAGCAAAGAGTTCAGCTTTAGAAATAGATGTGATAGCAGTGGTGCCATCTGGTTGAAGTAGAGGAGAGAAAGAAGAAGAAGCAAAGTTATTGGAGATATTTTTGGCTAGATGCCAGAAATCACGAGGGGAGTTAGATCTTGAAAGGTTTTGACATTTTCTGTTAATGAAGGAGTTTTTGGCTAGTTGGAGAACAGACTTGGCATGGTTCCGGGCAGAAATATAAAGTGCATGAGATTCTGGTGAAGGAAGGCTTAAGTACCTTTTGTGGGCCACCTCTCTATCATGTATAGCACGAGAACAAGCTGTGTTAAACCAAGGTTTAGAAGGTTTAGGACGAGAAAAAGAGTGAGGAATGTACGCCTCCATGCCAGACACTATCACCTCTGTTATGCGCTCAGCACACAAAGACGGGTCTCTGACACGGAAGCAGTAGTCATTCCAAGGAAAATCAGCAAAATACCTCCTCAGGTCCCCCCAACTAGCAGAGGCAAAACGCCAGAGGCACCTTCGCTTAGGGGGATCCTGAGGAGGGATTGGAGTGACAGGACAAGATAAAGATATGAGATTGTGATCGGAGGAGCCCAACGGAGAAGAAAGGGTGACAGCATAAGCAGAAGGATTAGAGGTCAGGAAAAGGTCAAGAATGTTGGGCGTATCTCCAAGACGGTCAGGAATACGAGTAGGGTGTTGCACCAATTGCTCTAGGTCATGGAGGATAGCAAAGTTGTAGGCTAATTCACCAGGATGGTCAGTGAAGGGAGAGGAAAGCCAAAGCTGGTGGTGAACATTGAAGTCTCCAAGAATGGAGATCTCTGCAAAAGGGAAGAGGGTCAAAATGTGCTCCACTTTGGAAGTTAAGTAGTCAAAGAATTTCTTATAGTCAGAGGAGTTAGGAGAGAGGTATACAGCACAGATAAATTTAGTATGAGAATGACTCTGTAGTCGTAGCCAGATGGTGGAAAACTCGGAAGATTCAAGAGCGTGGGCACGAGAGCAGGTTAAGTCATTGCGCACATAAACGCAGCATCCAGCTTTGGATCGAAAATGAGGATAGAGAAAGTAGGAGGGAACAGAAAAGGGGCTACTGTCAGTTGCCTCAGACAATATATATATATATATATATATATATATATATATATATATATATATATATATATATATATATATATATATATATATATATATATATATATATATATATATATATATATATATATATTATTATTATTATTATTATTATTATTACGCAGGGCAGGGTGGTGGCCAGTAAATCTGAAAAAGAAGAAAGTACATAAAGAATGAATGGAGAGAGAAGGAACGAGTGGGGGATTGACAAGTCTGCCGCATCTGTGGCCGCAACAAAAACAACAACAACAACAACAGCATTAACAAGAACAGGAACATAAACAAGAACGATAACACAAACAATAACAACAATAACACAAATAACAATAATAATGAAAACGTTGATTATAATAAAATACCAATACTACTACTACTACTACTACAACTACTACTACTACTACTACTACTACTACTACTACTACTACTACTACTACTAATAATAATAATAATAACAATAACAATAATAATAACAATAACAACAGCAACATAACACTATGTAACACAATTTTTGTCTTTGAGAAGCAAGTGTTTTTTTCCAACTATTTTCACTGGAAAACAATAGAAAATGTCCATTATTCATGTCAAACTTTGCTTCTGTGTTAGCTTTTTTTTTTTTACGCAAAATATCTATATTTCGCCATTTTTCTAGATGCTGTCAGAGAGAATTTCTTTGCTCTTGTCTTGATGAATTGACCACATATGTAGCAGAATGCATCTGGAGAATGACTGCAGCCTCTTGATGCCATTTCACTTCTTGTGATGTGTCTTCTTAGGCAGCCAAAGCAGACCTGATTGGTTGTCTGCAAGCCCCTACTTTTATATTGTCAAGCAGTGCTCTACAATATTCTTAGTCTTTCTAGAATGTGTTTCCGAAGGTACTCAATCTTTTTATAATAATCTTGAACCTACTTTAGAATATTCTGAATCATTCTAGAAAATTTTTGTAGATTGTAGAAAATTATTGATACTTATACATATTTCTTCTGTATTCTAGGAAGTTCTAGAATATTCTGGAAATGTTTACAATGAATAAAATCTTCTAAAATGTTCTAGAAACTTATAAAAGTGTCTGGTAAAACATCCTGGAAAATTTGAGATTTCTGAAATGTAAGCAAATTCTTCTAAATATGAGACATTTTTTGCTAGATTTGGTTAGTTCGAGAATGATCCTATCAAAATTCAAAATCTTTAGATCACTTTATATTATAATAGTCATTATATTAATATATTTATGTATGTGAAATGTGGCAGAACTGTGTCCTTGTCATCCGTCATCTTCAAACCGACGCCTCCTCAGTCAGGGAGGGACTGGCGAAGTGTCTACGTTCTCACTTTTGCACCTGGCTTCCTTCTGTTATTCCGCTGCTCGTGGAGACTATACTGCTGACCTTGCATGGTGTTTACTTCAGCCCCAGCTCAACCATTTAAAAAATGGCGGCAGCGGTAGACCAAGGCCTCTTACAGGGTGTGAGGGGACGTGCTTTGCTTCAGCAGCTACTGTAGTGCTGGAAAAATAATTATGTATATTTCTACTTTTTTTTTAGGCTAAGGCCCATGTAATGTGCGGGGATGACCAGAGTCTCAGTACCCATGTGACTAACTGCCCCCCCCCACTTCCCCTCCTCTCCTCAGTGTCCTTTTGTCCTTGCTTTCCCCCCCCCCTCTCAGCGTCACTGTGTTGACCACTTCTATCATAAATTTACCCCGTGAATAAACGTAATTTCTCTTGCTTGGCCAGGTTATAGAGGCGAATTTTTCACCTAATCCCAGAGAATGGGGAGCCCTTAATACGATAAAATTAATTCTATAATGGTAAGGTCTTAAGCCAGCTCAAACAAATCCCAGATAATTACGCCGCGCCAATGAGGTTGACGAATCTAATAAGTCTTCTTTGCTTCGCCGTCCTCTTACTCCTGTTGCTACGCAAGCCAGGAAGAGATACCAGACTTTGACTAATTCCCCAATTGATTTCAAAAGTCCATTGAATTATACTTCTTAAAGTAACAACTATAAAGTAAACAGTAACTTAATTATTCATATTTTTCATCCCTGAACTCACAACCTAGTCGCCCCCCCCACTAAAAACAAAATTATAACTCTTAATAAATTTCCCCATTGGAAACCTTTATCCTTAGTTTCCCGCCGATTTCCTCACAAGCAAAGCCAGACTCTCTTGGATTCTCCTCAGGTGAGCATGCAGTCTGATAATCTCCTCCTCCATTTCCTGTAATATTAAGTAAGTGTTTGTTTAACAATAATTTTACTAAAGCAGACTCTCTTGGATTCTCCTCAGACCCTCTCGGATTCTCCTCAGATATTCCTGTTGATAAACTATTTCTGAGTGGATAGATATTCGCATTTTTTCGTTCTTTTTTGTTGGTTTTCTCCACGTGACTAGTGAAACCACCTGGTTCGAGATCACCGTGTGAGACTGTCCTCAGGTCTATACATACTTTTTGGTTATATTTATTATTTATTTATTTATTCTCTGGTCTCCCCCGCAATTCGGTAGTCGCGAAAATATCTCCATCGTAGTTTTATGTAACTGAAGAGTACGCTACCATTTATTTTGTATTTTCTGAATTCCTTTTTTTTTATATATTATTATTCGGATTATTCCATTATCAATTAAAAATCTATAAAGGTGTCAATATTTGTATTTCTTTTAATCCAGTGATAGGATTTGTAATCATCGTCTGCCACAAGGGAACATCACTCCCTTTTGGGCACGAAACTACCACGTCTGCAACGGCACCACACTCCCACCACTAACTATAATGTAATTTTTTTCTGCATAACTTTTTTTTTTTTTTTTTTTATTTCTGGCTTTTATTCGGTGTGTTGTATTTTGTGCTAGTCTTTAAAGTGATTTCCTTTTGTATTTTTCACTGCGTTTTCCTATATTTGAAGTATTAAAACACCCAGTTCATCTTTATGCTACAAAATACTTTCGTCTACCCTGCTCTCTACCATCATTCAACTATCAACTATCATTCAGTCATCTTATTAAAACAACGTAACTTTTCAATAACTTACATTGTTTTCATTGCTTTATCATAAAGTTTTATACTTTGTTGTTTGCTTATTGTTAATTTCAGCCACTTTACTTACAATTTACTAGCAGTGTTATACACAATTACAATATCTTGTGCCCATTTTTCCCGTTTTCTTTTGAGTGTGTATCATTTTAGGGGGTAGACACATGTAATTTTTTGAGGTCTTTTTTTTTTTTTTTTTTCTGATCTAATGCCTGTGAACCACTCTAGATTTGTCTGTGGTTCTGCATTTACGACGACGCCCAGTGCTTGCCTGCCTGTTTGTACAACTGGTGATGGACTGTCTCACGAGTTCCTTACTGTAACACAATTCCCTGTGTTGTGGTAATTATGATAGTCACCTGTACGGCTGTCCAGTCATCAGTTTTTTTTTTTCTATTATTATTTATTTGAAATTGTATGAACTTCGTATTTATTATATGATTTGTGATTTGTTATTTTTTGTTATTTCTATTTGCATAGTTTTTTTTTTTTTTTTTTTTTGTATTTTCTTTATTATTTGTTCATAGGAATTTATAAGATGTTTCTTGCAAGTTGATTTCACGTTTGGGCGGCTCAGCTGGCGCCGGTAATAGAACAGCAGCCTGTCAGCATGGTGGTATAATGGCCGGTGTTGTGTTTTGTATCCTGGAGTTTCTGTTTGATACTGAGATTGATGTGCGGAGGTTATGAAGGTAAGAAAGGTTATGTATTGTGTTATAATGTCCGGCGAGTTCTGAGTGTTACCTAGTTATACGATGTTGTGGTTTTGTGCAGTGAAGTGTTAATAGCTTTTTTTTTTATGTGCAAGCTTATTTATATGATGCACATGTTATAATACATTTGGTATGTGTTATTTTGAGAGGTTATAAATTATAATTAGGATGTTTGTATCTATATTCCAGTTTACGCATAAGTTAGTTATTGCAAGATACATGTTGGGGTTTACTGCTCTACAAAGCGTATACCTGGGTTGTGAGGCTGGATAATAAACTTTCCTCCTTGTGATTTTTTTTATTTATTTATTTTTTATTATATTCTCATTTGTGTACGCCGTATATATTTACGCTGCGTTGTTACTTAGTTTGATGCTTGCATGACCGGGAGCTAGTGAAGAGTCCCCTTCCTTACTGCATTGAGTGTTGGGATGCTACACTCCCATTAACTTGCTTTGGCACTCAGTTCAGATGTCAATTACTTTTGTTCATCATCCAGGGCCTGGCAGTGTTGCAAGTGTGCTGTTTGAGATATTTATTGGTGTATTGATTCATTCATGTTCATGTTGCAGTTCATGCTGTATTTTTGTGACATTATTCATATGGCTGATTGTGCTATATTTTTATTGGGCATTATTTATGTGACTTCCTACAGGTTGAAATATTACTCAGTAAACTACATTGCAGCATGCTGGCCTTAGTGACCCTGGATTGGTGATACACTTACCAAGAGCCTGTTGCTAGCGTTCCTGGATACCTGTGCTTTTCTAAATCAGTTAGTAACCATATTTAATTAGTCTTTTTTTTTTTTTTTTTTCGCTAGATATGTACTTCTGTAGTCGATTCTGTTATTATCCTACTAGTACGATGAATCCTGAAACTATTATTCCCAATAGTATGACTACTACTACTGTCACTACACCTACTCTCCCCACTATGGCTTCTACTACTATTAAACTTTTACATCAGGACCCGACAATAAAGAAGATTGAGGGTGAGGATATCTCAACTTACTCACCTGTTCATTTTCTCCAGATGTGCGAGGACATGATTAGTATTACATATTACTGAAGGAGCATGTATCAGTCTCAACAATTATTATATATATATATATATATATATATATATATATATATATATATATATATATATATATATATATATATATATATATATATATATATATATATATATTCACCATTTCACATATCCATCCTACATGCGGGTGTATTCATCCCACGTGTGTAAATGGCCAGCCAATCTATTCTATTTTTAACCTTTCTCCTCCTTCTCTACCTCTCAAGGAAATTTCACACTCAGTTCCAGTCCTTTGGGGAAAAACACCTGTGTTCGCTCTGAGCCTTCCTGATCATTAGCTAAAATAACGAGATATCCTATTGGTCCATTCACCTCATCTCATGGCATCTCAATGGTCATTTTTTTCTCCCAAAAAATCAAAATGTGATCCACTTAGTTCAGATAAATACAGCCTGCATTGTAGCAAGCTTTCAGTGCAGTTCGGAGTCCAGTTCAGTACTCAGTTCAGTCAGAGTTCAGAGTCAGTCACCCAGTCACGAGCAGTCAGTCTTGGTCTCTCAGTTCTGTTCAGTCACAGTCAGTCTTGAGAGACGCTGCTCAGTCATCATTTCATATCACTTCAGAGAGAGAACAATCAATCATCACCTTATAATCTCATCTCGAATCAAGTGTGTAGATTCTACTTATTAAATCAAGAACTCTCATCATATGTATCTTTTACTCGCACACACCAACTATATCATCTTACTACCCACGACCTCCAAGTTATCAGAAATACCAAGCTCACTACCGGTCCTCCACGCTACCAACACACCAAGTTCCTCATCTGATCCAGGAGTGGCAAGCATCATCATCAAGTACATCACCTAAACTTCATAGAGTAGTAAAGAAGGGGAAAGGTAACACATTCTATCAAACAGGAAACAAGTGGTGATCACATAAAAAAATTTGAATAAGGAGATGAAATTTCTTTTGAGAGAACCCAACTCATACCTAACTTCTTATTTAATGAGTGCTTCAGCATTTAATCACAAAACATAAAATTATGATTATCAGCAGTTCAGGACAAACTTTCTTAAAGTTTTTGGAGCCCCTCAACCAAAAGAATCTTTTCAGTGTGCTTTTCATGCAGCTCAGACACTCGGTGTGCATTCTGGTAGTCTAGATTATATGCGCGCACAATCGCTTGCTGCTCAATTAACTACACAATCTGTTGATTCTTTAAAATCCTCTTGTAATCAGAATAGTGTTTTAACAGAGGAAAATTTTGCTCTTATTATGAAATTTCAGTACTATGTTAACCTTCCCAACCTACAGGAACGCCACATTGCTTCCACTCTAGATTACAAACATACTGATTTCCTTTTAGATTTTGCCTCACAGCTAGCCACAAAGCTCAAAATGTAAACCTCCATTGTTAGTGGCCTCCACAATCTGTGATTCGATATCACTGCCTAACGCAAATTTTCCTCAACCTTCTTAGACCCCAGTACGTCATAGTACCCCTTTTCTTTGTTCATATTGTCAAAAGCTTGGGCTCACTGTTAAGCGTTGTTTTTTTGTGCCAACGCCATGAGCGCATAGTTGTTCGTCCTACTTCTTCACAGGGTCATACGAGTATACGTCAGGTTTCTCCTGCACGCTCTGATTTTTCGCGTCCAGCAACTGACATGTCATGCCAGCCTTCAGCTCTTTTTTTCACATGAGCGCTCAAATGATTCATAAGCTTAGATACGTACTTTAACTCCCAGATCTCAACGTGCTCGTTCATCCCGTCAAGGTCGCAATGGTGTTAACTGGATTGTCGCACCTCCACCTAAATTTTCCCTTGTTCATGGCCCTTCTAATCATTCCTCGGAGGAATGTTTCAAAACTCAAAAACTTTAGCAGGAACACACAGTTGCTACTTCCCCACACACAGTCAAATTTTTACCAAGGCAACTTTTATCCCCCAGTGATTAACTCAAACTGTATCATCACACCAGTTACCTATGTGCCATCATTAATTGCTAACAATTATCAGCGCTGTGATTTTCAATGTTATACTTATGTCACTCCTTTTAATGTTTTTACTGTATGGACTCTGGTGGAGATTGTAGCTTGCTGACTGAACGTGCTTATTCAAAACTTGAGCAACTGTATAACTTGTCTTTTATTCCAGAAACTCCCATGTTCAGCGCTGTTCAAGGTTCTTCTTTAAATGTTACAGGCTCTGTTACCTTGCTTGTGTCCTTTCATGCTCATGATCACACTTTTTATGTGAACTTTTATATAGTCTTTAATTTTGTTCTTCAGTGTGATGCTTTATTAGGGTTTGATGAGTTATCCAAGTATGATATTTCCCTTCATCCTAAGTAACAGGCACTTTGCCATAATGGAACCACCTACTAAGATACTGAGAAACCAGTTTCACTGCTCACTGTCGCTTCTCGACGCGCACACTGAGCAGTCTGCTTTACCTAAAGAGAGTGAGAGTTCTTCTCAGGATTACTCGGCTTCCTCCTGTTCAGTGGGGTCGAAACGTCCAGTCTCCACCACGGACATGTGTGTTGCTGTTGTTCTTGGAGGACAGTATATAGGTCCGACCTCTGCACATAGGGTTCCTGTTCGTATACGTCAAGCCCTAGTTGGCTCGTGTGTTCTACTACACTCTGACTATGCGAATCCATCGTCTTGCCTTAGAAGGCACACTTTCCTCTGTAAGAGATGATTATGTTACGGATGCTTTAGTTACTAATCTTACAGGCTCCTCTTTCACTCTTAAGGATAGAGTTCACCTTGGGTCTTTCACTATCGTTGATGAAGCCTCTTTCCAGGACACTCCACCTTTGACCGCAGCTGGTTCAACCCACCTTGCCTCACCCTGCTCCCCTGCTGAACTGGCCATTCAGTTGGAGGCACATACTAAGGGTGTTGATTTCCCTGATGTGAGAGCTCGTCTTATCACGACTTGCTAGTGACCCCACAAACAAGCCGTATTATTTTTACCTGGCGAACCCCTAGGCGTTGTTGATCGTGTGCAGTATCGCATTGATCTTGAACCTAATACACGTCCTATTCATATAATTTCTTATTGTTTGCCTCATTTCCAGCGACAAGTTGCACATAACTTAATCCAGGAAATGCTTGATGAAGGTATTATGCAGGAGTTACGTTCTCCGTGGAACTCCCCACTTTTTCATGGAGCCAAAGAAGGACGGATCTTATCGTGCAGTAGTAGATTTTCGACGAGTTAATGCTGTCACTAAACAGACCATTACCCTCTTCCTGTCTTGTCAGAACTTTTATAGTCTATAGGCAAAGGTAATTCTGCCTTCACGACTTTAGACCTTAAGAGTGGCTTCTGGCAGATCCCTTTGTCTCTTGACAGCCGTCCTATCACTACTTATTTTACACCTACAGGATATTATGAGTGGCTCCGTCGCCCCATGGGACTTTGTAATTCCCCTTTAACCTGCCGACGCCTTGGTAACTCTCTTTTCCATGGCTTGATTGGCAAAGGGTTATTTGTGTATCTTGATGATTTAATTCTAATATCCCAAGACTTAGTAAAAAAAATCAAAAGTTTATACATGCTTGCCTTAAACTCACCTTCCCCAAATGTAAATTTTTTTCAGTTCATACATTGAATTCTTAGGACATGTTGTAGATAAAGATGGTATTCATACCACTAATGATAAAGTAATTAAAAGTTGTTCAGAGTTTTACAATTCTCAAAAATTTAGAAAATGTTAGTTCCTTTTCACGACTTCCCGAGTACTATCGTGCATTTATTAAAAATTTTGCCACTATTGCATCTCCGTTAAATAAACTAAAGAAGAAAAATGTCCCTTTTCAGTGGAATGCTAGCCATCAGCAAAGTTTTGACACCTTAATAAAACAAACCTCTGGGGGGAGACAACCCCTACCAGGCGCGTCCCTCAGGTGGCGGATGAGGGAACCGCTTATATAAGGGGGTACTCCGAATATCAAATAAGGAGCCGTGGACCAAACAGAAGCCAGGATAGGCCTAGCGAGCCACTGGTGGATTACAAGTGCTCACGAAACGCAAGATGATGATACAGTTGATGAACCCGCTAGTTCCAGGACATGCTTCAAGACTATCAGAGAAAAATAAGAATAAAAAATAAATAAATAAATAAAAATTGGAACTCTAAACGTTGCCACTATCAGAGGAAAGGAGGAGGAAATCATAGAGATAATGAAAGGCAGAAACTTATAATTGATTGGACTATGTGAGACAAGAATAAAAGGAGAAGGACGCAAGGTACTTCATGATGATTATCACCTAATTCACAAAGGATGTGATGAGGGTAGACACGGTGTTGCGTATATCCTATCACCTCAGGTGGCTGAGAGAGTGGATAGTATTGTGTATAAAAGTGAAAGGATTATTGCCATAACTTTGAAATTATGCCCACTGAGAGTCTCATTAATACAAATTTATACCCTCCAACAAGGGGAGGCCACAAGTTGAAAAAGATGAATTTTATGAAAACTTACAAGACGTTTTAGAAAATGTTAAATACACTGATAATATAATTCTAATGGGTGATTGAAATGGACATGTTGGTATAGACAGAACAGGATTAGAAAGCGTATTAAGTGCATATGGAATTGGTGATAGAAATGAAGAAGGTAACATAATTTTGGAATTTTTTTTTTACTATAAATAACTTATCTCTATAATGAACACATATTATAAGCATAGAGACTCACACAAATGGACATGGTACAGGTGGAGTAGAGAGGAGCAGAGGTATACTGAGTATTCTATGATCGAGCTATTTATTATTAAAAATAAAAATATTTTGTGATGTTAAGACTGTTCCATCAGTGTCAGCAGATGCAGACCATAGATTGGTTCTTGCAAAAGTTAAAATAAAGAAACCCAAGGAAGGAGTAAAACATGGTAGACTAAGGTTAAAAATTGATAAATTGAAAGACCCAGAATGCCATATGGAATTTTCTACGAAGATAACAGAAACAGCACAGAGTGTGTTGGAAAATGACGCAAATAATAATAGAGAGAGCCTCTGGGAAGAGTTCAAAACCCAGATTTATAGTATTAGCTGTGAAATCCTTGGTTTAAAGAAAATTAAAACAACAAAAAAGAAAATCACCCAATGGTGGAGTGAGGAGGTGAGAACAGTTGTAAAGGAGAAGATGAGAAGTTTCAGAAGGTGGATGAAGACAAGGAACGTTCTTGATCGAGTAAAATTATATGAATGCAAGAAATCAAGCCGAAGTAGTTAAAAGGAAGAGCAAAATCGAGTCATGGGAAAAGATCGGAGAAGATTTACTACAAGATGTACATGGAACTAAGAAGCTATTATATAACATGGCAAAAAAATAGGCAAGAGTTATTGGTGGAGGAAGAAGTTGCTGGTCGCTGGAAAGAATATTTTTGAAGAGTTGCTAAATGTGGGGGAAGAAATGGAGGAGAATATTGAATTGAGAGATAGAGACCAAGATGAAGATGAACCTGTAGAGGTGGAAGAAGAGATCACGGTTAAGGAAGTGAAGCAAGCCTTAAACTTGATGAAGAACGGTAAGGCTTCTGGTGATGATGAACTACCTGTAGAATTAATGAAAGTTGGTGGAACAAGGATAGTAGAGTGGATGGTGAGATTGTACAATACTGCATATTGTCATGTTATTGGCCGAGTTTACCTTGAATGGGATCACGTTTTCTTAGTGTCCCCGTGTTCCGGTTACCTGCCATTCGGGCATTATCCTTATTATTGTTATAAGTAGTGTAAGGCTTATTTACCCATTTTATATCATGTAGTATTATTCTCTTCATAATTTAAGTTCTCTATACCTTTGTATGTATAAGGGAGGAAGTATAATTGAGGTGGAAATATGTAGAAAACGAGGGGAGCTTGAGTGGGCAACAACACATTCCAAGGAGGGGAAGGCAGAGCGCCTTAGGTCGTGAGGTATATCGGAGGGAAGGCGTCTCTCAGGGAAGGATCTTGGTGTGGATTGGTGATGGAGTGAGTTTGTGGAGGTATTAGTGGTGGAGCGGTATAACCTTGATATCCAGGATCAGGTTAGTGAGTCTTTTGTGGTACCAAGAGCTCTTGTCCGCTGAAATTCGGTTGTTGAGTTGTGCCGGTGACGCTATTGGAAGGGGTCATAGGTCAAACTGGCAGCCATTTTGTGAGTGGAAGTTGTGGTGTTGACCTTGAAAGTTGGTGTTGTGGTGTATTGGTGATTTTGGGGGTGATGTTATGGTGTTATGGGTAATCTTTGGTGATGATGGTAATCTCCTGTGAGGCTTGAGGAGGTGAAATACGGGAATTATTGTCTGGGGACGCGGTAGTGGCGTCTGGGTAAATTCCTGCGGTTGAGGGGAAATATTTCTGTGACTGGTGGAGGTGTAAACGGGTTCTGGTGTTGTGGGAAGTGACGAGAACGTCATGTAGTAACGTGTACTACCTCATGTTGGTTGTGAATTATTATTAGTATTAATTTATGTGCTTGTAACATAGAATAATCGTGTTTTCTACTCCCCCAACATTGATCTGGTATTAGAGGTGATTCCAGGTGTGCTGTGTCAAGGTAAAGGTGGAATGAGAGATAATTCTGGCGATTTCGGATAGGTCGGGTAGGCATTGGAAGCCTTAAAAAATCCAGACCTTTAAAACTTTCCGGGATCAGTGTAATGTCCACTTTCTTGGAAAGATAACCGGGATCGTACGATCGTAAGTAAGTAAGCGATCGTGACAATATAAAGAAGAGAAGATACTGGAAGACTGGCAGCAAGCAGTTATCTGTCCTATATATAAAAATAAAGGTGCAAGGACAGACTGCGCAAATTACAGAGGCATATCACTACTACCGCATATGGGTAAATTATACGAAAGAATTATTGAACACAGAATCAGAAGGGTCGTCGAAGAGAAATAAAAAAATAAAAAAAACTCAGTATGGTTTTAGACCCGGAAGGAGTACTATTGAACCAATCTTTGCTACGAAACTGCTGCTAGAGAAGAGCTGGGGGTGGGACAGAAGTAAATATATAGTTTTCGTTGATCTAGAAAAGCCTTTGATAGGATAAAAAGAGACAAACTCTGGTATGTTCTGGAAGATGATTACTACGGGATAAACACAAAATTAATCAAAGTGGTAAGTAGTATTTATAAGATCTGCAGGAGTCAAATAAAATGTGGAGAGACAGAGGGAGAATGGTTTGAAGTAAGGACTGGAGTGAGACAAGGAGTACTGTCGCCGTTGCTCTTCATTATATATATATATATATATATATATATATATATATATATATATATATATATATATATATATATATATATATATATATATATATATGGATAAATGCTTTAGGGATGTTGCAAACCAAGCACAAGAAGAAACTTTTGCTTATGCGGATGACATTGCTATTGTGACAGACTCTCCTGACGCACTATAGATTGCTGTGACCAGATGGCAAGGTGGAATGACAAGAAGTGGGATGAAAATAAACACAAGGAAAACAAAAGTCATGGCAGTGGGAAGAGAATTGGAGCAGTTATGAGTGGATTGTATTTGGAGAAAGACTGACGGAGGTAGAAAATTTTTATTATCTCGGTATCAACATAAATAAAAAATTTAAATGAGACTGATATTAACAAAAGGATTGAAAAATATAATGCAAATATAAACGCTTTATATCCATCACTAAAAGATAAACATGTGCCTACAAAATGCAAATTAATAGTTTACAATACAATTCTTAAGTTAGGTTAGGTTAGGTTAGGTTAGGTTAGGGAGCCGAAATGCGAGTGCTCAGAATAATCAGGGTGTTACAAGAAGGAACTAGATAAGAAATGTTCAAATAAGAGAAGAGTTGGGAGTGAGGCCGCTACTGAAGGATTTTGATAGAGCAAGATTGAGATGGTCTAGACATATTATAAGAATGGAAGAACGGCATGCTAAGAAATATATGGAGTGGATACCAAGAGGCAAGAGACCACGAGGGAGACCAAGGAAGAGATGGAAGCAAGGTATTGAATAGAGCCTTAGTAGAAGAGGAAAGACAATGGTCGAGGTGATGGAAAACAGAGAATATGAAGACCGAGACGGATGGAGGAGTATTGTCCGGATGTTATCGAGCTGACAGGCTTATAGCCTAACTGGTGTCTGGTGAGAAAGGTGAGAAATAAAATAAACCAGCCCTAACTCATGCTCCTGTCTTATCTTTTCCAGACTACTCGTTGCCTTTTATCATTTCTACAGATCTTCTGCACTTGGTCTCGGCGCTGTCTTGATGCAACAAGTAGAGGGTTGTCATCCTTAATGTTACTGCTTATGCTAGTCGCGTTCTTAATGATGTAGAGTCGCGCTATTCAGTAACTCACACAGAAGCACTTGCTGTTGTTTGTCACTCAAATATTTTCGTGACATCATTTACAACTACCCTATAACCATTTAGACTGACCACTCAGCTGTTACTCAGCTTTTCTCAGGCATGAATCTTACAGACCGCCTAGCTAGATTTTTTTTTTCTTTTTTTAACTATTGAAGAATATAACCCTGTGTATTAAGTACTTGCCTGGGCGTGCTAATTTTGTTGCAGATGCACTCTCATGTAATGTTGTTGTTGCTGCCATTACTCAAATTTCTAAACTTTTCCCTTCAGGAATCAGCTGCAGCTCAACGTGAGAACCCTGTATGGTCTAAAGTCATTTATATCATAGAATCTGGCGATGACACTACTTTACCAAAACTACCAGTTCCCTTGTCTGAATTTGATCACAATGAAGTCCTCAGTCGTAAACTTAAAGTTCATGAATAGAATGTAAAATTAACTTGTTATTCCAGAGTCTTTAGTCCCTACTCTACTACATCTTATTTATGATGCCCCTCAGACTGGTCACCCTGGTCGTGACAAATAACTAGCTATGGCTCGTACCAAGTATTATTGGCTTAAGATGCGTCTCGACATTACCACACATGTTGCTCATTGCTTGTCTTGTGCACTTACCAAAGGAACCATTATCACTGCACCCATACTAGAGTATCTTACTCCTGCTTACCCTTTTAAGAGTTGCTATTGACCTTCTGTCTTTACCTCGCAGCAGTCAGCGTTCTACTTACAGTATGTTCTTGTGTGTGTTGATCATTTCTGCCGTTTAGTAGTTTCAGCCCCCTTGCCTAACAAGTCTGCTTCAGCCGTTGCACATGCTTTAGTATCTCATCTTCTTTGCCCTTACACCACTTCTGTTTTGTTGAGTGATAATAGGACAGAATAAAAAAAAAAAGATTCTTCTTAAAAGTATTTGCTACCAGTATGGTATTACCCAGTCATTCATTACCGCGTATCACTCTATTTCAAAAGTTCAAATTGCATCAGTTTTTTTTTTATTTATTTATTTTTATTTATGTATTTATTTATTTATTTTTTATGTAGTTGAACGCGTCAATAGAAAAAAAATTTGAGACATTACGACAAGTTGCAGCCCAACAACAAGCTTGGCAAGACTGGCTGCCTCATGTGGTTGTTTGTATCAACGGTTCCATTAGTGCCTCCACAGATAAAACGCCTCATTATATTGTCTATGGGTTTGAAAAGCGTTTGCCTTATAATTTTTTTGTTCAGCGTCGCATTCCAGTCTACTCGGTTAATGACTATGCACAAAACCAGTTGCGAGGGCACCAATTATTCAGTTAGGCATAATATGGAAGCCTCACGTTCTGAGATGTTACAAAAGCAACGTACAAAGCCACGACCTGTCACTTGTAAAATAAATGATGTTTTTAAGTCTGCACCTGAGCGTCAATCTAAATTAATCCCAAAATTGTCAAGTCCTTACCTTGTTGCAAATTGTATGCATGGCAATAAATTGAAAATTTATAATTTGGAATTAAATAAAATCGAGTTGTCTATGCTCATAGGCTGAAGACAAGTGATATCCTTGTTCCCAGTTCTTCCCAGTCGCCTATCTCTATTCCTGATCCTGCTTCTCCTCCTCCTCCTCCTCCTTTTTCTCACTATAATTTAGGTCCGAGGGCATGTTCATATTTTTTTTTAATTTCATTTTTTTTCTGGTACCTTTATAATTCCTACACTGTTGCTGTTCCGGCAGTTTTTATTGTTACTTGCATTCCCTTATGACAGGAGGGATTCTGCTTGCTGTCTTGGTTTCATGCCAAAAGGGATCTACTTAATGCTGTCCCTACACCGTTTGTGTGGGGAGAGATTATTATTTATATGTATTAGTATGAGTCTTTTATCTTAACGTCACCTAATTTTAGCCTGCTCAGCCAGCCAGCTGCTTACAGCAGTGCTACCTCTCTGACGTAAAGGGACGCCCCTAGATGGGACTAGGTCTTTTTATTGTTTACAATGCTCTCTTTTCATTTTATCTTATATTAAATGTCCAGTTACATCGATTATTTACACATATACTTTTATTTTTTTACATGTATTAGTGAACAATGTTTACATATAGATGAATTTACAGACATACTCCATGTATTGCTTATGTAATACATTTTTTTTGTTTCATATGGTCACATAATTCTTTTGTCTCCATGTTTGATTATATTTAGTGTATACTTTCATATATAATGTACCTTTGCACCCTGTGTACTGTACATTACATATTAATTTATATATTATTTTGCTTCCCTAGCAGTTGTAGTCTTGTCTCTTTTTTTTATGTAGGAGGGACAATAATCTAAAAAAAAAAAAAAAAAAAAAGCCCACTGAGATGCCGGTCCTGAATAGAGGCCGAAGCGGTAGTCAAAAATTGTAGCCTAAAACCTCCATCTTGAAAGAGTTCAAGTCATAGGAAGGTGGAATTACAGAAGCAGGAAGAGAGTTCCAGAATTTACCAGAGAAAGGGATGAATGATTGGGAAAACTGGTTAACTCTTGCATTAGTGAGGTAGACAGAATAGGGGTGAAAGAAATATGAAAGTCTTGTGCAGCGAGGCCGCGGGAGGAGGGGAGGCATCGAGTAAGCAGGATCAGAAGAGCAGTTAGCATGAAAATAGCGGTAGAAGATAGCAAGAGATGCAACATTGCGGCGCTGAGAAAGGCTGAAGGCAGTAAGTTAGAGGAGAGGAGTTAATGAGAGGAAAAGCTTTTGATTCCACCCTGTCTAAAAGAGCGGTATGAGTGGAAACCCCCCAGACATGTGAGGCATACTCCATACATGGACGGGTTGCCTGAGACGCCTGTGTTTCAATGAAGAAAAGAAGATAAGGTTTATTAAAGGAGAGGTGAAGATTGAAATTTAGATCTAAGACCGGAAATGTTGCAGAAATTAATGAAGAAAAGTTGAGGGGACGGTGTCAAGACATTAGGGTCGATACCAGAAGAGCAGTCCGACCTGGGGTCATTTGTGGTCCCCTCCCCAGATGGGGACTCCGGGGCTGGTGTAAGAGTTGCCATGATTTTGAATTTTGAGTGAAAGGTGTGTATGTAATTAGGTGCTTGTAGTTTTGTGTGAAAGAAGTTGTCTTTAGAGGACAGGCTGTGACTGCCCCCTTGTATTGTGAGACACAAAAAGAAACGTTCAGTGAGGTCATAGCTGGGTTTAATGATAAGTTCACAGCACCTCATGACCCAGTGCTTTAGATCTCTCTGGGAGTAATTATCTTACTTATTCCAAATAATGTGAAGTCGAGACGTTTTCGCTCAAGTTTCTCTTGCCATTTCTATTGACTAGTTGTATTACATCTGTAATGTTATTAATTATTTTATAGTCATGTTACTTTATCTAATGCTCCATCTGAGTATTTTCCTCGGTGGGGTCGTCTCGACCCTTTTTGGCCGAGCGATATAATAGTCATTTTATTAATATATTTATGCATGAACATTTATTAATTAATAACTAACAGTTACAGTATGGTAGAATTTGCATACATAATTGGATGGTTATATTATAACTGAAGTTGGCCTTTCTAAAGCTAAGCTTTTTCAGGCAAGAAATAAGTTTTAAGGAGTTGGTATGGCATCTGACCAGGAGGCAGTGTGGATATGTTTCATACAGATATAATAAATTACAGAAATAATACAGAATACAGAAGTAATAAATAGTACATAGAGGTAATTGCATTAGTAATATCTGTCAGTACATTACATAAATAAATAAATTAGTAATAGGTGACAATAAATTAGAGAAATAATACTGAATATAGTTGTAATATATAATACATAGAGGTAATTGTATTAGTAATAGATAACGATACACATATGATAAATTCAGATATAGGTATAATAAATATGATTAATTTAGTGTATAGATAATTTCATTATAAATTAATAGTAGTGCATACATTATTGGATCAGGGTGAAATAGTATTTCAAGTTAGTGGGTGATTAAAATTTATTTTTGAATATGTTGATGGAGGGTGCATCCTGAATTTGGAGAGGAACAGAGTTCCAAACAAGAGGGCCTAGGTAAGAAACTGAGTGCTGAAATTTTGTAAGTGGATGGAGAGGAAGAGAGGTTATCGCCGTGACGGGTATTATATTCATGTGATGGAAGAAGGTCTTGCATTCTCTTATATGAATACATGAAGATTGCAATTGCTAATTTAGTAATGTCATCTAGTTTTAACATTTTTGTTTGTCTGATTAGTGGAATAGTATGTTCTAGATAATTACTGTTAGCTATTATTCTTACTATTTTCTTAAGTTGTAATCTCAGAAAAAATTAAATAAGTAGGATAAGTTGTGCACCATATGGGGTTGCAATAGGTTAATAGGGATGAATATGGGCATAATAAATAGCCTTATGTACATCATGTGGCAGGAAATCTTTTGTTAGATAAAGTAGGGCGACATGTCTTGATATTTTTTAAAGTAAGGTTATTGATATGATGCTTGAAAGTCAAGGAATCATCATAGGTAACACCAAGAAATTTTGTTTTATCAGTTCTAGATATTGTTTTACCATCAATGTGTAAGTGGGGAAGATTTAGCTTTTTTTTTATTGTAAATAGCATGAAGTGAGTATTAGTTGTATTGATAGTAAGTCTGTTCCTTAGGCACCATTCATAAATTTTTTTGAGTTCATTATTAGCATCGTGTATAAGTTGAACTGGGTTTGGGCCTGTTAAGTACATTATCATGTCATCACCAAATAATATTGTTTTAGACAATGAGAAAATATTTGAAATGTCATTAATATATAGTAGAAACAATAGAGGACCCAGGACACTACCTTGTCGAACACCATGTGTGACTAATGTTGTGGAAGACTTTTCATTTTACTCATTATACTCATGCATTATACTCAAAAGAATTTTGTGGTTAACAGTGTCAAATGCTTTAGCAAAATCAATGAAAATGAATATAACTGATAGTTTGTTGTCAATGGCATTAAATACACCACTGGAAAATTTATTTAGTAATGTAAAAGTATTGCATTTTCGTCTAAAGCCATATTGGGTAGGATTAATAATGTTTTCATTTTCCAGGTAACGCATTAGATGTGTTTTCATAAGGGTTTCGAATATCTTCGAAAATACTGTTAGTTGAGAAATTGGTAATTTTTAGGATCACTAGTGTTTCCAGATTTGTGGAGAGAAGTAATTTCAGCAGTTTTTTAAATTTAATTTCTGAAATTATTCCAGTTTCTTTTAATAACCGGAACAGTTATGTCATGTATACCAGAATTTTTGTTATTTAATGACTTAATTACTGCGTTTACTTCACATGTTGTGCTGATAGGAAATACCATCGAGTGTGTGTGATTACCTCTTGTATAATCTATTGGGTTTGTATTAGATTGTGGGAGATTATTGTCTAGTTGTGGTACAATATTAGAGAAATAATTACTAAAGGGTTCAGAGATGTCAAATGGACTTTTTAGTAAGTAATTGTTATATATATATATATATATATATATATATATATATATATATATATATATATATATATATATATATATATATATATATATATATATATATATATATATATATATATATATATATATATATATATATATATATATATATATATATATATATATATATATATATATATATATATATATATATTTTTTTTTTTTTTTTCTTATGTAGGAGGAACACTGGCCAAGGGCAACAAAAATCCAATAAAAAATGCCCACTGAAATGCCAGTTCCATAAAAGGGTCCAAAGCGGTAGTAAAAATTTGAAGGATAAGTGTCTTCAAACCTCCCTCTTGAAGGAATTCAAGTCATAGGAAGGTGGAAATACAGAAGCAGGCAGGGAGTTCCAGAGTTTACCAGAGAAGGGGATGAATTATTAAGAATACTGGTTAACTCTTGCGTTATAGAGGTGAACAGAATAGGGGTGAGAAAAAGAAGAGAGTCTTGTGCAGCGAGGCCGCGAGAGGAGGGAAGGCATGCAGTTAGCAAGATCAGAAGAGCAGTTAGCATGAAAATAGCGGTAGAAGACAGCTAGAGATGCAACACTGCGACGAAGAGAGAGAGAGTGAAGACAGTCAGTTAGAGGAGAGGCGTTGATGAGACGAAAAGCTTTTGACTCCACCCTGTCTAGAAGAGCAGTATGAGTGGAACCCACTCAGACATGTGAAGCATACTCTATACATGGACGGATAAGGCCCTTGTACAGAGTTAGCAGCGGGAGGGGGGGGGGTGAGAAAAACTGGCGGAGACGTCTCAGAACACCTAACTTCATAGAAGCTGTTTTAGCTAGAGATGCGATGTGAAGTTTCCATGGAAAGTTCAGATTATACGCAAAGGACAGACCGAGGATGTTCAGTGTAGAAGAGGGGGACAGGTGAGTGTCATTGAAGAAGAGGGGATAGTTGTCTGGAAGGTTGTGTCGAGTTGATAGATGGAGGAACTGAGTTTTTGAGGCATTGAACAATACCAAGTTTGCTCTGCCCCAATCAGAAATTTTAGAAAGATCAGAAGTCAGTCGTTCTGTGGCTTCCCTGCGTGATATGTTTACCTCCTGAAGGGTTGGACGGCTATGAAAAGACGTGGAAAAGTGCAGGGTGGTATCATCAGCGTAGAAGTGGATAGGACAAGAAGTTTGGTTTTAGAAGATCATTAATGAATAATAAGAAGAGAGTGGGTGACAGGACAGAACCCTGAGGAACACCACTGTTAATAGATTTAGGAGAAGAACAGTGACTGTCTACCACAGCAGCAATAGAACGGTCAGAAAGGAAACTTGAGATGAAGTTACAGAGAGAAGGATAGAAACAGTAGGAGGGTAGTTTGGAAATCAAAGCTTTGTGCCAGACTCTATCAAAAGCTTTTGATATGTCCAAGGCGACAGCAAAAGTTTCACCAAAATCTCTAAAAGAGGATGACTAAGACTCAGTAAGGAAAGCCAGAACACCAGTAGAACGGCCTTGACGGAACTCATACTGGCGATCAGATAGAAGGTTGTCAAGTGATAGATGTTTAAGAATCTTCCTATTGAGGATAGATTCAAAAACTTTAGATAGGCAGGAAATTAAAGCAATAGGACGGTAGTTTGAGGGATTAGAACGGTCACCCTTTTTAGGAACAGGTTGAATGTAGGCAAACTTCCAGCAAGAAGGAAAGGTAGATGTTGACAAAAAGAGCTGAAAGAGTTTGACTAGGCAAGGTGCAAGCACGGAGGCACAGTTTCGGAGAACAATAGGAGGGACCCCATCAGGTACATAAGCCTTCCGAGGGTTTAGGCCAGCGAGGGCATGGAAAACATCATTGCGAAGAATTTTAATTGGTGGCATGAAGTAGTCAGAGGGTGGAGGAGAGGGAGGAACAAGCCCAGAATCGTCCAAGATAGTGTTTTTAGCAAAGGTTTGAGCAAAGAGTTCAGCTTTAGAAATAGATGTGATAGCAGTGGTGCCATCTGGTTGAAGTAGAGGAGGGAAAGAAGAAGAAGCAAATTTATTGGAGATATTTTTGGCTAGATACTTACCTGGCACAGGAGACACCGTGATCATGAAGGCGGTTCTCCCAGGGTGAGGCCCACCATTGCACTCCGGCGGTGCTGACCCCTGCGATTAACCCAAATGTGGTTAACTCGAGTGCGAAATTTTTGATACATGAGTTATATTAGGTAAGGTGAACTAGAAGTAGAATTAAGTTTAAAGTTAAGGAAAGGTTAAATGGGTAGGGTAGTCTAGTTTAAGGTAGATAAAGTTAGGTTGCGAAATTACGGTAAGAGTAGAGAAGTGTCAGCAAAAAGAGGGTTGGAGAGATGTGAGATGTGGCAAACTGTGTCCTTGTCATCTTCAAACAGACGCCTCCTCAGTCTGAGAGGGACTGGCGGAGTGTCTGCGTTCTCGCTTTTGCACTGGCTACCTTCTGTTATTCTGTTGCTCGTGAAGAATATATTGTTGACCTTGCATGGTGTTCAATTTAGTCCCAACTCAACCATGACAATATTCTTTCTTTTATTGTTTTATTTATTTATTTATTTATTTATTTATTTTTTTGTAACATTTCAAAAGTAATTTGATAAGCAGTTGAGATTTTGGGAAGGTCTTTACCTGACATGAAAACCAATAGGAATCTATTCTCTAATGAAAGGTAAAAATGTAAATTATGAATGTAAAAATGAAAGGCAAAAATGTAAATTAATTGTTCTAACCACAAAAGCAAAGTTTTAGGATGAAAATAACATTTTTTTTATTATGTTTAGATGAAAATAACTTAAAAAAAAAAATGGTTTGGGGTCAAGGACAAGACAAAAGATAAATTTTGTTACATAGTGTAATAAAAGGAACAAGAATGATAATGAATCACATCCCTAGACAGAAACTCCTTTAATTCAAACAAAACACAACACCGCTCCAGTCCAGGCACTTCAGGCAGTCCTCCCTCACCTCGCTCAATTGACGTCTTCCTGGTAAAAGTCATGCTACTATTTTCGACCTGACATTGTGAATTATCTCTTGTTTGCTCTTACTTTGTGCCTCCTCCTCCAGTCTAATTATACATAGCTTTCTTCCCATCTAAATTTTAGTGCGGTCACAATGAGAGAGAGAGAGAGAGAGAGAGAGAGAGAGAGAGAGAGAGAGAGAGAGAGAGAGAGAGAGAGAGAGAGAGAGAGTTAGTCTGATATCACTATTACATTCAGTCATATGAGGATTAAGGATCAGTGAGAGGGCAGCAACAAGCATATACGAGTGCATGAAGTTTAATGTGTAGTAGAACGAGGCAGGTGCGGAAGGTACAGAACGGAGTACCTCAAACGGAAGGAGACCAACGCCAGGCGGAACAGAGGCGCGAGGAGGGCATGAGCACCAACAAGGCTAGGCTGCTCAATGTCCGTGGTGTGACCTCGCACCAACGACATATATATATATATATATATATATATATATATATATATATATATATATATATATATATATATATATATATATATATATATATATATATATATATATATATATATATATATATATATATATATATATATATATATATATATATATATATATATATATATATATATATATATATATATATATATATATCAGTGAATAACGCAAGTTTCTTCAGATACTGAACGAGGTGAAAGAACGTAATTCTAATTAGAAAATGTTCTATACACATATACATTTTATAGCTTTGTTTACCCGTCATAGGAGTTGAAAATGTGTGTGTGCGTGTGTGTGTGTGTGTGTGTGTGTGTGTGTGTGTGTAAACACACACACAGATATATATATATATATATATATATATATATATATATATATATATATATATATATATATATATATATATATATATATATATATATATATATATGCCAACTCAGAAGTGATGTTGATGCGAGGTCACACCACGGACATTGAGCAGCCTAGCCTTGTTTGGTGCTCATGCCCTCCTCGCGCATATATATATATATATATATATATATATATATATATATATATATATATATATATATATATATATATATATATATATATATATATATATAATTTTATATTTATTATTTATTTATTTATTTTATTTTTTTTTTATGTAGGAGGGACACTGGCCAAGGGCAACAAAACCGAGGATGTTCAGTGTAGAAGACGGGGACACTTGAGTGTCATTGAAGAAGAGGGGATAGTTGTCTGGAAGGATGTGTCGAGTTGATAGATGGAAGAATTGACTTTTTGAGGCATTGAACAATACCAAGTTTGCTCTGCCCCAATCAGAAATTTTAGAAAGATCAGAAGTCAAGTGTTCTGTGGCTTCCCTGCGTGAAATGTTTACTTCCTGAAGGGCTGGACGTCTATGAAAAGACGTGGAAAACTGCAGGGTGGTATCATCAGCGTAGGAGTGGATAGGACAAGAAGTTAGGTTTAGAAGATCATTAATGAATAATAAGAAGAGAGTGGATGACAGGACATAACCCTGAGGAACACCACTGTTGATAGATTTAAGAGAAAAACAGTGACCGTCTACCACAGCAGCAATAGAACGGTCAAAAAAGGAAACTTGAGATGAAGTTTCAGAGAGAAGGATAGAAGCCGTAGGAGGATAGTTTGGAAATCAAAGCTTTGTGCCAGACTCTATCAAAAGCTTTTAATATGTCCAAGGCAACAGCAAAAGTTTCACCAAAATCTCTAAAAGAGGATGACCAAGACTCAGTAAGGAAAGCCAGGAGATCACCAGTAGAGCGGCCTTGACGGAACCCATCCTGGCGATCAGATTGTGAATCAGGTTGTGAAGTGATAGATGTTTAAGAATCTTCCCGTTGAGGATAGATTAAAAAACTTCAGATAGGCAGGAAATTAAAGGAATAGGACAGTAGTTTGAGGGATTAGAACGGTCATCCTTTTTTTAGGAACAGACTGAATGTAGGTAAACTTCCAGCAAGAAGGAAAGGTAGATGTTGACAGAGCGAACTGAAAGGGTTTGTTTGTTTGAAGAATTTTAATAAGTAACATGAAGTTGTCAGAGGGTGGAGGAGAGGGAGGATCAAGCCCAGAATCGTCCAAGGTAGAGTTTTTAGCAAAGGTTTGAGCGAGGAGTTCAGCTTTAGAAATAGATGTGATAGCAGTGGTGCCATCTGGTTGAAATAAAGGAGGGAAAGTAGAAGAACCAAAGTTATTGGAGATATTTTTGGCTAGATGCCAGAAGTCACGAGGGGAGTTAGATCTTGAAAGGTTTTGACACTTTCTGTTAATGAAGGACTTTCTGGCTAGTTGGAGAATAGACTTGGCATGGTTCCGGGCAGAAATATAAAGTGCATGAGATTCTGGTGATGGAAGGCTTAAATACCTTGTGTGGGCCACCTCTCTATCATGTATAGCACGAGAACAAGCTGTGTGAAACCAAGTTTTGGAAGGTTTAGGTCGGTAAAAAGAGTGAGGAATGTACGCCTCCATGCCAGACACTATAACTTCTGTTATGCGCTCAGCACACAAAGACGGGTCTAGGACACGGAAGCAGTAGTCATTCCAAGGAAAATCAGCAAAATACCTCCTCACGTCACCCCAACTAGCAGAGGCAAAACGCGAGAGGCACCTTCGCTTAGGGGGGTCGTCGACAGAAAGGCAGTCCGACCCGGGGACATTTATGGTCCCCTCCCTAGATGGGGACTCCGAGGCTGGTGTAGGAGTCGCCATGATAATTTTGAAATTTTTGAGTGAAGGGTGTGTGTGTTATTAGGAGCATGTAATTTACCGATAAGCATTACGCGACAACATTATTGCGGTGATTAAAAGTACTCCTGTAAAATGCTACGTGGCATCATCAAAGCGAGGGAGGAGGGGGGAGCGTGTCTGAGCGACCTTGAAAACAGCTGAGTGATGATGCTCACACAGCATAGGAGCTGTGTGAGTGATAGCTTTAGTTTGTGCACAAAAAAAACATTGCGCTACGTGATTCGTGATGCCAAGGCTCATTTTAGGCCAGTAATAACGCTTACGAGCCATTGTTAAAGATTTGTCACGGCCTGGATTACCAGACTGGGGAGCGTCATGAATGAGCTGAAGCACAGATGAAACTAAAGAAGTGGGGATGACAAGCTACATCATTGTTTGTTCAAGAACTGACACAGCATAATATACCATCAACAAGGGAAAACTGAGACAAAGGTACATGCAACTTGGGTAAAACAGACTCATCATCCGATTCTAAGGCATATACCACAGCAGACCATAAAGAGTCTTGACGCTAGGCAGCAAAAAGTCCTTCTCGTGAGAAATTAGTAATTTCTGACACATAAGCAACAACAACACTTCGAGAGAGAGCGCCTGCAGTTACATTTGGTTTACCAGGCAAATACTTGATCATCAGTTTAAATTGATCGACTATGACATCTGGCGAGATGACCTGATAAATTTTTACCCTTGAAAAGGTGAAACAAGGCAGTATGATCAGTATAAACAGTCAATTGGTAGCATTGATGATGTCACGAAAATGACGTAAAACTCATACTAGTGCCAGGACCTCTAGATGTGTAACCGAATAGCAAGACTTAGCACCATTCAGGATACGGCTGGCATAACCAATGACCTGAGGACAAAACTCTCAGTCTGGTCTATTAGAACAGAGTCTACTCCTAAAGTACTTGCATTGGTGAAGAGTGTATAAGGCAGACTGTATTATGGAAAGGCAAGGGGTGGAGCATGATTGAGTGCATGTTTGAGTCGGTCATAGCTAGTTTGCTGGGCGTAGTGCCGCATGAAAGAGACATCCATTTTGAGAAGGTGCATGAGAGGCGACGCAATGGATGCAGTCTCTGATGAATGCACGGTAATAACCCGCAACACCGAGGAAAGAACGCAAGTGGTTTACCGACTTTGGGATAGGAAAATCTTCAACTGCTCGAACTTTAGCATCAGTAGCGTGAATGCCATTCTTGTCAACTACATGACCTAAAATTTCAATGCGTGAGCGAAGGAATTTAAACTTTGGCAGGTTAAGTTTAAAACCTGCTTCTTGACTTTTTTTTTTCAAAACAAGTTCGAGTTTGTCAAAGTAAAACTCAAGAACATGAGACACCAAGATCAAATCATCAAGGTATACAAACAAACCATTGTCAACAAGGCCTTGAAAAAGTTGCTGGCAAGTCAGGGGCGAGTTACGTAAACCCACGGAGCCAATCATAATGATCTGATGGCGTAGAAAAGGCTGTAATCTCACAGCTTTATAGAATCCAATGGAATTTGCCAAACACTTAATTTGAGGTCAAGAGTAGTGAATGCAGAGTTATCCTTCCCAATGGACTGAAAAGGTCACTTAAAACAGGAAGACGATAATGATCATGAACGGTCACAGATTTAAATTTCCGAAAATCAACTACATCACGAAAAGAACCGTTTTTCTTTTTAACCAAAAACAGTGGTGATTTCCACGGAGAGTGTGATTCTTGGATGATACCGTCTTTCAGCATTCCATCAACTAAATTCTGAACAACAGCACGCTGACTGTGAGGCAAACTATAGGAAGGCACAAAAGATGGACGTGTATCAGGTTTTAACCGAAAGTGATGCGCGATACAGTCTGTGACACCAAGAGGTTCGTTAGGCAAAGCAACAGCCGGTTTATGTTTGACTAGCAAGTCGTGAAGACGAGACTTTGCTGTTAGGAAATCCAGCACGTTAACATGAGCTGAAAGCTGAGAAATGAGATCAGCAGTAGCATGAGAAATATATGTATTAGGAGAAACAGAAGCAATAAGGTGTGGAGAGTCATCAAAGGACCTACTGTCACAGAGAAAAGAACCAGAAACCGAGGCACCAGTAAGGCATCAGTTACCTAATCTCCTCGGACACAGGAAAGAGTACTTTCAAGAGTAAACCTAAGAACGTGGACAAACTCTAGCAAAGATAAAGCGCAGGAGTCAACAGGTGCATTTGTCACGCAAACGGGAAAGCGTACAGCACTCATGGGGCCCACTCGCTGATCTCCAAACACAACAGCAGAACAGACATCCACAGCAGAGACTGAACGATGCGAGTCTGTGAAACCAGACAATGACAAATCGTGATCTGTGGTCCGTAAATCCTTTAAAGTGTGAGCAGGAGGTTTAAAGGCTAAGAGTGGTGCCGAAATGTCCAGTGCAGAAATAACAATATCCTGATATGAAATAGCATGATAATGAGGAAAAACATCAATACCATGAGTCATAAGCGAGTCAAGTCCCAATAGACCATCGCTGTTGAGAACAAAATCAGAAGTAAAAAAAAAAATCATCAAATGGTGGTGAATTTTTGGCAAGAGACAAGGGGAGAATAATTGTACCAAGGACATGTAAGGAAGAACCTTGTACACTGAAAAGATTATTGTCAGCAGGCTGTAAGAGAAGGTTAAATAAGTCTTTAGATTTGAAATAAGCCTGGACACAAGAGATTACAAAAACATAAGGACATAAGAAATAAGGGAAGCTGCAAGAAGCGACCAGGCTTACACGTGGCAGTCCCTGTATGAAACACACCTACCTATTTCCATCTGCTATCCCCATCCATAAACTTGTCTAATCTTCTCTTAAAGCTCTAGTGTCCTAGCACTAACTACATGATTACTGAGTCCGTTCCACTCATCTACCACTCTATTTGAGAACCAATTTTTTCCTATCTCCCTCCTAAAGCTAAATTTTTCAAGCTTGAACCCGTTATTTCTTGTTCTACCCTGGTTGCTGATCCTAAGAATTTTGCTTACATCTCCCTTGTTATAACCCTTATACGACTTAAAGACTTCTATCAGGTCCCCTCAAGAAGAAGCAAAGTTACTGGAGATATTTTTGGCTAGATGCCAGAAATCACGAGGAGAGTTAGATCTTGAAAGGTTTTGACATTTTCTGTTAATGAAGGAGTTTTTGGCTAGTTGGAGAACAGACTTGGCATGGTTCCGGGCAGAAATATAAAGTGCATGAGATTCTGGTGATGGAAGGCTTAAGTACCCTTTGTGGGCCACCTCTCTATCATGTATAGCACAAAAACAAGCTGTGTTAAACCAAGGTTTAGAAGGTTTAGGACGAGAAAAAGAGTGAGGAATGTACGCCTCCATGCCAGACACTATCACCTCTGTTATGCGCTCAGCACACAAAGACGGGTCTCTGACACGGAAGCAGTAGTCATTTCAAGGAAAATCAGCAAAATACCTCCTCAGGTCCCCCCAACTGGCAGAGGCAAAACGCCAGAGGCACCTTCGCTTAGGGGGATCCTGAGGAGGGATTGGAGTGATAGGACAAGATAAAGATATGAGATTGTGATCGGAGGAGCCCAACGGAGAAGAAAGGGTGACAGCATAAGCAGAAGGATTAGAGGTCAGGAAAAGGTCAAGAATGTTGGGCGTATCTCCAAGACGGTCAGGAATGCGAGTAGGGTGTTGCACCAATTGCTCTAGGTCATGGAGGATAGCAAAGTTGTAGGCTAGTTCACCAGGATGGTCAGTGAAGGGAGAGGAAAGCCAAAGCTGGTGGTGAACATTGAAATCTCCAAGAATGGAGATCTCTGCAAAAGGGAAGAGGGCCAGAATGTGCTCCACTGGAAATTAAGTAGTCAAAGAATTTCTTATAGTCAGAGGAGTTAGGAGAGAGGTATACAGCACAGATAAATTTGGTATGAGAGTGACTGTAGTCGTAGCCAGATGGTGGAAAACTCGGAAGATTCAAGAGCGTGGGCACGAGAGCAGGTTAAGTCATTGCGCACATAAACGCAGCATCCAGCTTTGGATCGAAAATGAGGATTGAGAAAGTAGGAGGGAACAGAAAAGGGGCTATTGTCAGTTGCCTCAGACACCTGAGTTTCAGTGAGGAAAAGAAGATGAGGTTTAGAAAAGGAGAGGTGGTGTTCTACAGATTGAAAGTTAGATCTTAGACCGCAAATGTTGCAGAAGTTAATGAAGAAAAAGTTGATGGGGATGTCAAGACACTTAGGGTCGTCGACAGAAAGGCAGTCCGACCTGGGGACATTTATGGTCCCCTCCCCAGATGGGGACTCCGAGGCTGGTGTAGGAGTCGCCATGATGATTTTAAAATTTTTGAGTGAAGGGTGTGTGTGTTATTTGGTGCTTGTAGTTTTGTGTGGAGGAAGAGAGTTGTCTTTAGAGGGCAGGCTGTGACTGCCCCCTTGTGTTGTGATACACAAAGGGAAACGTTCAGTGAGGTCACAGCTGGGTTTAATGATAAGTTCACAGCACCCCCTGAACAGTGCTGCACACCTCACTGGGAGTAATTATCGTTTCGGCAGATGAACAAAGAAACTACATATTTTCTTTTACTAGACACTATTTGTCTTTCTGCTTTTCTTCCTCCTCTCTCAAGCCGTCCAGGAGAGTTAGAGTCTATTATTTGCGAAGAAGTGAAAGGAGGCAAGCACAATGTAATCCGTGATCGGCATTCCAGGACCGCGCTTTGAGGCGACTCCTGACGCCTGCACACTGCATTGCCATGAATGTGGAAATAAAAGCGAGAGAGAAAAAAGAAAAATCTACTAAAGACAGGGACGTGACGTGACTTTGAACCACCGAATTCACTATAATTGAATAAAACAAGGTGGGTAAATATACGTTGGCTATAAAAGTCAATGTTTGGTACGCCAGTTCTCAGTCTAATCAAGAGACGTAAAATTCACGGTTTTCATGCTGTTAAGTAAAATGGTAGTGACGAACATATGGATTTCAACATTTATTTATGGCTACTAACATGTATTGCGAATAATAGCAGTATATAAAATGTACTTTAAAATATACGTTGTGATATGAGAAGAACTGTGGCTAGCGTTCTTGAAACAGAAACTTTTCAGGCTGGTGGCCTGGGAGTGACTGAAGGTGGAGATGAGAGTCTCCAAGTTAAGAAGGAAGTGCAAAGAGAAGGCAAGAGTTTATAAAGAGTAATGGGGTCACATACGTCTCTTTTATTGAAGTATATATATATATATATATATATATATATATATATATATATATATATATATATATATATATATATATATATATATATATATATATATATATATATTTTTTTTTTTTTTCTTGTGTACTGCATGCATTTTTGGTTTCCATTTTAAAGAGGAGGCAAACAAAACTTTAAACAATACAATGAAAATGTCTGAAATAATTTCCAGGCAGAATAACATGATTTATGAAGAATGTGTCAATAATCTATGGTTCGGTTAGAAAGCAGCAGATGGCTTTAGAAAAGCATTGAACAGACCATTTAACAGCAATGTTGAATACCATGCTGTTGTCCAGCAATAACTGGTAAAAGGTTTTCGTTAAACGAAACCAACCACATCTTTAGTTCGATAATTTATATCTCTAATCATTCATACTCCAATGTAGGTGGTAGTATACTATTTATAGCTAGACAAGTACTAGGCTTATAATGCAGAGAAAAATTATAAATCAGAGAGAAAAAAAAAGCTAATATAACAATTTCAGCATTTTTAAACTTTTTTTTTATTGTTAACCTGGCACTGCTTATAGTACTGGCTGTTCTTATAATGTAAAAAAAATAAATAAATAAAATCCACAACATTTTCAAACTGCATGGTATTTCTTTATTTCCTGCTATCCATGGCTAAAGGGAACAGTGGTGGTCTTCACCTTTACCTAAGTGTCTTATTTTCGATTATATTACATATTTTACAAATTACAGCCTTGTAAGGGCCAGCAATTGCTTGTTCTTCCGTTGTGTTCCTTACACTATAGCCTCTCTCTCTCTCTCTCTCTCTCTCTCTCTCTCTCTCTCTCTCTCTCTCTCTCTCTCTCTCTCTCTCTCTCTCTCTCTCTGCTCTGCTCTTCAGTGTCACCCATCTTTTTTTTTTCTTACATTTAGGAGAGAGAGAGAGAGAGAGAGAGAGAGAGAGAGAGAGAGAGAGAGAGAGAGAGAGAGAGAGAGAGAGAGAGAGAGAAATCATCTGTACTTCCTACAGAATCCCGCAGGATTACCCGCAGGATTACACACACACACACACACACACACACACACACACACACACACAGGAGGCAGTAGGCACCTGCCGAAACGATAATAACTTCCAGTGAGGTCTAAAGCACTGGATCTTATCATTAGCATTGAACTTATCATTAAACCCAGCTGTAACCTCACTGAATGTTTCTCTTTGTCTCTTTCAACACAAGGGGGCAGTCACAGCCTGCCCTCTAAAGGCAACTCTCTTCCTCCACACAAAACCATAAGCACCTTATAACACAGACACCCTTCACTCAAAATTTCAAAATTATCATGGGGCCTCCTACACCAGCTTCGGAGTCCCTATCTGAGGAGGGGACCACAAATGTCCCCATATCGGAATGCTCTTCTGATAACGACCATAAGTGTCTTGACACCCCCCCCTCAACTTTTTTTCATTACATTCTGCAACATTCGCGGTCTAAGACCTAATTGTCAATATGTAAAACACCACCTCTATTCTTCTAAACAGCATATCCTTTTCCTCACTGAAACACAGGTGTCTGAGGCAACTGACTGTAGCCCCTTTTCTGTTCCCTCCTACTTTCTCTATCCTCATTTTCAATCCAAATTTGGATGTTGCGTTTATGTGTGCAACGACTTAACCTACTCTCGTGCCCACGCTCTTGAATCTTCCGAGTTTTCCACCATCTGGCTACGACTACAAAGTCACTCTCAAACTAAATTTATCTGTATTGTATACCTTTCACCTAACTCCTGTGACTATAAGAAATTTTTCGACTACTTAACTTTCAAAGTGGAGCACATTCTGATTCTTCCCTTTTGGAGAGACCTCCATTCTTGGAGACCTTAATGTTCACCACCAGCTTTGGCTTTCATCTCCCTTCAATGACCATTCTGGTAAACTTGCCTTCAACTTTACTATCTTCCCCGACCTAGAGCAATTGGTGCAACACCCTGTTCGTATTCCTGACCGTCTTGGAGATATGCCCAACATTCTTAATCTTTTCCTGACCTCCAATCTATCTTCTTATGATGTCTCCCTCTCTTCTCCAGTGGGCTCCTTTGATTACAATTTCATATCTATATCTTGTCCTATCGCTCCAGTCCCTACTCAGGATCCCCCTAAGCGGAGGTGCCTCTGGCGTTTTGCCTCTGCTAGTTGGGGTGACGTGAGGAGGTATTTTGCTGATTTTTCTTTGAATTACTACTGCTTCCGTGTCAGAGACCCGTCTTTGTGTGCTGAGCGCATAACAGAGGTGATAGTGTCTAGCATGGATGCGTACATTCCTCACTCTTTTTCTCAACCTAAACCTTCCAAAACCTGGCTTAACACAGCTTGTTCTCGTGCTATACATGATAGAGAGGTGGCCCACAAAAGATACTTAAGCCTTCCATCACCAGAATCTCATACACTTTATATTTCTGCCCTGAGCCATGCCAAGTCTGTTCTCCAACTAGCCAAAAAAACTTCTTCAGTAATAAAGTATCAAAATCTTCCAAGATCTAATTCCCTCGTGACTTCTGGCATCTGGCCCAGAAAATATCTCCAATAACTTTGCTTCTTCTTCTTTCCCTCCTTTATTTCTTTCAAATGGCACCCCTGCTATCACATCTATCTCTAAAGTTGAACTCGTCGCTCAAATTTTTGCTACAAATTCTACCTTGGACGATTCAGGGCTTGTTCCTTCCTCTCCTTCACCCTCTTACTTCTTCATGCTACCTCTTAAAGTTCATCGCATTGATGTTTTCCATGCCCTTGCTGGTCTAAAGCCTCGGAAGGCTTATGGACCTGATGGGATCCCTCTCACTGTTCTCCGAAACTGTGCCTCCGTGCCTAGTCAAACTCGTTCAACTCAGTCTGTCAACATCTACCTTTCCTTTTGCTGGAATTCTGCCTACATTCAGCCTGTTCCTAAAAAGGGTGACCGTTCTAATCCCTCAAACTACCGTCCTATTGCTTTAACTTCCTGCCTATCTAAAGTTTTAAAATCTATCTTCAACAGAAAGATTCTTAAACATCTATCACTTCACAAACTTCTATGTGATCGCCAGTATGGGTTCCGTCAAGGCCGCTTTACTGGTGATCTTCTGGCTTTCCTTACTGAGTCTTGGACATCCTCTTTTAGAGATTTTGGTGAAACTTTTGCTGTTGCCTTTGATATATGAAAAGGTTTTGATAGAGTCTGTCACAAAGTTTTGATTTCCAAACTATCCTCCTACAGCATCTATCCTTCCCTCTGTAACTTCATCTCAAGTTTCCTTTCTGACCGTTCTATTGTTGCTGTTTAAGACGGTCACTGTTCTTCGGCGCCTAGATAGCTCAGTTGGGAGAGCGTTAGACTGAAGATCTAAAGGTCCCCGGTTCGATCCCGGGTCTGGGCAAAAATGTTTTAAGGGGGTGTAGCTCAGTGGTAGAGCGTTCGCTTTGCATGTGAAAGGCCCCGGGTTCGATCCCCGGCACCTCCACCAGGGGATGTAGCTCAACTGGTAGAGCGCTCGCTTAGCATGTGAGAGGTACGGGGATCGATACCCCGCATCTCCAAATTTTATCAAGGGTTATAACAAGGGAGATGTAAGCAAAATTCTTAGGATCAGCAACCAGGGTAAAACAAGAAATAACGGGTTCAAGCTTGAAAAATTTAGGTTTAGGAAGGAGATAGGAAAAAATTGGTCCTCAAATAGAGTGGTAGATGAGTGGAACGGACTCAGTAATCATGTAGTTAGTGCTAGGACACTAAAGAGCTTTAAGAGAAGATTAGACGAGTTTATGGATGGGGATAGCAGATGGAAATAGGTAGGTGTGTTTCATACAGGGACTGCCACGTGTAAGCCTGGTCGCTTCCTGCAGCTTCCCTTATTTCTTATGTTCTTATGTTCTTCTCCTAAAGCCATTAACAGTGGTTTTCCTCAGGGTTCTGTCCTGTCATCCACTCTCTTCTTATTATTCATCAATGACCTTCTAAACCAAACTTTTGTCCTATCCACTCCTACGCCGATGATACCACCCTGCACTTTTCCGCGTCTTTTCATAGACGTCCAACAATTCAGAAAGTAAACATTTCACACAGGGAAGCCACAGATTGCCTGACTTCTGATCATTCTAAAATTTCTGATTGGGGCATAGCAAACTTGGTATTGTTCATTGCCTTAAAAAGTAAATTGCTCCATCCAATTCGACACAACCTTCCAGACCTAGATCCCCCCTTCTTCAATGACACTCAACTGTGCCCTTCTTCCACAATGAACATCCTCGGTCTGTCCTTTATATATAATCTGAACTGAAAACTTCACATCTTATCTCCAGCTAAAACAACTTCTATGAAATTATGCGTTTTGAGACGTCTCCGCCAATTTTTCTCCCCCCCCCCTTCCTAGTTGCAAACTCTGTACAAGGGCCTTATCAATCCATGTGTGGAGTATGCTTCACATGTCTGAGGGTGGGGGTTCCTCTCATACCGCTCTTCTAGACATGGTGGAATGAAAAGCTTTTCGTGTCATCAACTCCTCTCCTCTAACTGACTGTCTTCAGTCTCTTTCTCATCGCCGCAGTGTTGCATCTCTAGCTATCTTCTACCACTATTTTCTTGCTAACTGTTCTTCTGATTTTGCTAACTGCATGCCTTCCCTCCTTCTGCAGCCTCGCTGCACAAGACTTTCTTCTTTCTCTCACCCCTATTCTGTCCACCTCTCTAATGCAAGAGTTAACCAGTATTCTCAATCATTCATCCTTTTCTCTGGTAAACTCTAGAACTCCCTGCCTGCTTTTGTATTTCCATCTTCCTATGATCTGGATTCCTTCAAGAGGGAGGTTTCAAGCTATCCTTCAATTTTTTATTACCGCTTTGGACCCTTTTCTGGGACTGGCATCTCAGTGGGCTTTTTTTTCTTTTTTTTTTTTTTATTGGATTTCTGTTGCCCTTGGCCAGTGTCCCTCCTACATAAACACACACACATACACACACACACTCTCTCTATCTCTCTCTCTCTCTCTCTCTCTCTCTCTCTCTCTCTCTCTCTCTCTCTCTCTCTCTCTCTCTCTCTCTCTCTCTCTCTCTCTCTCTCTCTCTCTCGCACACACACACATACACACACACTCTGTCGTGTCTAGGCGCTATGTCAATAATGACTTTACGACCATTTATGTCAGTATGTTCCACCGTTGTGACGCGCCTCACTGGTAGGAGTCGGTGACAGGCCTTCGTTTCCTTCAGGACGGACCCGCTTACTTTCCAGACTGGAGTACGGAATATATTACTTTGATTCTGGAATGTGTTCAGACCTGCGGCGTTGTTTCCCTTGAATGCGATGACCTACTTATTGATGCGATTCAGACATGGCCGTTTGGGAGATGAGAGACAGGGTGAGGTGGAGGAAGGCAGAGAGCGGGAGGTATGTTAGTAAAGTGTGCAGGGTGGGGATGGGTGAAAAGAGAAATGAGGTAAAAATCGAGGAATGAGGAAAAAAATAAAAAGAGTAAAGCAAATAACTTGTCAGTAGATTATGATAAAGTGAATATAAAATGAAAGTGAATATAAAATGTCTGTATTATAATAGTACATAAATAGACAGTTCTTTCCAGAATTTAGGTACACACACAGAAGTAGCCTTATCGCCCGAGTCTCTTTTAGCTGCTGACAAAAACAAGTTATTTTATTTTATCTTTATTTATTTATATTTTTATTTAATTATTTATTTATTTATTTAATTATTTTTATTTATTTTTTTTTTTGCCTTGTTATGCTTCCTGTAATATCCGTAATTGTAGAAAAAAAATGTAATTATCGTTCCGAATACAATCCAGTGACTGTTTTGTATACAGTGGTGTTTTTCTCATAAATACATTTGTTTTTCACTGTCAACCTCCCTAATTTTTTTTTTTAAATAGAACTTATATTGTCATACTTTCTCGTTCCTCCGATTACAATATTTGCAGCAAAATTTTGGAGTTTCTGCACACTGTGAAGAAGAGTTTTATTAGTATGTCACCATATGCCAACACAATGCAGTACACTAAAGACCAGAGACTGCACTAAAAATATATATATTCCCATTACTGTCTAATTTCAAATTGTACATCAAAAAAGCATTTACCTATCTAAACGAACATACTGTATTTGCCGGCGTATTAGACGCAGCTCTGCATAAGACGCACCCCATATTCTAGAAGGATGTTTTGTATAAGAAAATATTATGCTTCATCTCAGATTTATTGAAAAAAAAATGTAGTATGTGTTTTTGTGTCTGTTTTATGTAAGAAGTCCGCTTGCCAGGAGGAACAAAAAAAATTATTAAGATAAAAAGGCCCACTTAATTCCAGTTCGCATAGAGATGTCAGATAGAATATTAATAAAAAAGATAGAATAGTAAAAAAAAAAAAAAAGAGAATAAGTGTCTTGAAATCTTAAAAGAGCTCAAGTCATAGGAAGTAGGAACTACAGAAGCAGACAGGGAGTTCCAGTTTGCTAGAAGAAGGAATGAATAACTAAGAATACTGTTAACTCTTGCATTACAGAGGTGGACAGAATGGGAATGAAAGAAAAAGTTTTGTGCTGCCACGACGCAGTAGACGGTAGAAAACAGCAAGATATGCAATATTGCGGCGATGAGAGAGAGGCTGAACACAGTCAAAGGAAAGGATTGGTTAAGACGAAAAGCTTTTAGATTCACTCTTTCTAAAATAGCGGAATGAGTGGAACTTCCCCCTCATACACGTGAAGCAAACTCCATACATGGACAGATAAGGCCCCTGTACAGTGTTAGCAACTGGGATAGGGGTGAGAGAAAAAAAACTGTCAGAGACGACACAGAACGCCTAACTTCATAGAAGCCACTTTTAGTTAGAGATGAGATGTAAAGTTTCCAGTATAGATTATAAGGTTGGGAGTAAGAAAAAAAAAAATGCGGAAAATAGCAGGGTGGCATCATCAACAAAGGAGTGGATAAGACAACAAGCTTAGAATAGAAAAATCATTCATGAATAAGTGGGTGACAGGATAGAATCCTGAGGAACAACACTGTTAATAGACTTAGGGGAACAGTGACAACCTAGCACATCAGCAATAGAACGGTCAGACAGGGAACTTAAGATGAAGTTACAGAGAGGATAGAAGCTGTAGGAGATATACAAAACAAGCCAAACAATGAGTTCATACACGTGTCTAACTGGATGAAACGTAATTAAGTATCATTGAATATTATCAAAACACATTAATATATATATATATATATATATATATATATATATATATATATATATATATATATATATATATATATATATATATATATATATATATTCTTTCAACTCTGTCTCTCAACATCTACATTTCTTTCTTGCTGGAAGTTTGCCTGCATTCAGCCTGTCCCTATAAATGGTGACCATTCTAATCCCTCAAACTAGCGTCCTACTGCTTTAATTTCCTGTCTATCAAAAGTTTTAGAATTTATCCTCAACAGGTAGATTCTTAAACATCTATCACTTCACAACCTTGTACCTGATCGCTAGTATGGGTTCCGCTCTACTGGTGATCTTCTGGCTTTCCTTACTGAGTCATGGTCATCCTCTTTTAGAGATTTTGGTAAAGCTTTTGCTGTTGCCTTGGACATATCAAAAGCTTTTGATAGAGTCTGGCACAAAGTTTTGATTCCTAAACTACTCTCCTATGACTTCTATCCTTCTCTCTGTAACTTCATCTCAAGTTTCCTTTCTGACCGTTCTATTGCTGCTGTGGTAAACGGTCAATGTTCTTCTCCTAAAACCTATTAACAGTGGTTTTCCTCACGGTTCTGTCCTGTCTCCGACTCTCTTCTTATTATTCTTCAATGACCTTCTAAATCTAACTTCTTGTCCTATTCACTCCTACGCTGATGATACCACACTGCACTTTCCCACGTCTTTTCATAGACTTCCAACACTTCAGGAAGTAAACATTTCACACAGGGAAGCTACAAAACGCCAATCTTCGGATCTTTCTAAGATTTCTGACTGGGGTAGAGCAAACTTGCTATTGTTCATTGCCTCAAAAAGTTAATTCTTCCATCTCTCAACTCGACACAACCTTCCAGACAAATATCCTCTCTTCTTCAATGACACTCAACTGTCCCCCTCTTCTACACTGAACATCCTTGGTCTGTCCTTTATTTATAATCAGATGTGGAAACGTCACATCTTGTCACTAGCTAAAACAGCTTATATGGAGTTAGGTGCTCTGACACGTCTCCGACAGTTTTTCTCACCCCCCAGCTGTTAACTCTGTACAAGGGCCTTATCCGTCCATGTATGGAGTATGCTCCACACGTCTCTTGTGGTTCCACTTATACCGCCCTTCTATATACGGTGGAATCAAAATCTTTTCGTCTCATCAACTCCTCTCCTCTAACTGACTGATTTCAGCTTCTTTCTAATTGCCGCACTGTTGCATATCTAGCTATCTTCTACCGCTATTTTTATGCTAATTGTTCTACTGATCTTGCTAACTGCATGCCTCACCTCCTCCCGCGGCATCGCTCCACAAGACGTTCTTCTTTCTCTCACACCTATTCTACGCAACACTATAATGCAAGAATTAATAAGTTTTCTCAGTCATTCATCCCTTTCTCCGGTAAACTCTTGAACTCTCCTGCCTGCTTTTGTATTTCCACCTTCCTATGACTTGAATTCCTTCAAGAGGGAGGTTTCAAGACACTTACCCTTCAATTTTTTACTATTACTTTGGACCCTTTTCTGGGACTGGCATCTCAGTGAGCTTTTTTTTTTATTAGATTCTTGTTGCCCTTGGCCGGTGTCCCTCATACATAAATAAATGAATAAATAAATAAATAAATATATATATATATATATATATATATATATATATATATATATATATATATATATATATATATATATATATATATATATATATGGGGCACTGGCCAAGGGCAACAAAAATCCAATAAAAAAAGACTCACTGAAATGCCGATCCCCGAATAGAATCCAAAGCAGTATTCAAAAAGTTAAATATAGGTATCTTAAAACCTCACTCTTGAAAGAGTTCAAGTCATAGCAAAGTGGAAACATAGAAGCAAGAAAGTTTTGTGCAGCGAGGCCGCGGGAGGAGGGGAGGCATACAGTTAGGAAGATTTGAAGAGCAATTAGATAAAAATAGCGGTAGAAGATAGCAAGAGATCCAACATTGCGGCGATGAGAAAGAGGCTGAAGACAATTAATTAGAGGAGAGGAATTGATGAGACGAAAAACTTTTGATTCCACCCTGTCTAGAAGGGCGGTATGAGTGGAACCACCAGAGACATGTGGATACATACATACATGGACGGATAAAGCCCCAGGACGAAGTTGGCAGCTTGAAAGATGAGAAAAACTGGCGGAGACGTCTCACAATACCTGACTTCAAAGAAGTCACAAAAACTGTTTTAGGTACAGATGTGAAGTTTCCTGTTTAGATTTTAAGTAAAGGACAGAGAAAATGTTCACCGTAGAAGAGAGGGGACAGCTGAGTGTCATTAAACAAGAGGAGATAGTTGTCTGAAAGGTTGTGTCGGGCTGATATGTGGATAAATTGGGTTTTTGAGGCACTGAACTATACAAAGTTTGCTCTGCCCAATCAGGATTTTTAGAGAGATCAAAAGTCAGACCTTCTGTGGCTTACCTGCGTGAGCTATTTACTTCTTGAATAGTTGGACGTCTACAAAAAGACGTGGAAAAGTGCAGGGTGGTATCATCAGCGTAGGAGTGGATAGTACAAGAAGTTTGATTTCCAAGATAATTGATGAATAATAGGAAGACAGTGTGTGACAGGACAGAACCCTGAGGAACAACACTATTAAAAAAATTTAGAAGAACAGTGACCGTCTACCACTGCAGGAATAGAACGGTCAGAAAGGAAATTTGAGATGAAGTTACAAAGAGAAGGGTAGAAACCATCGGAGAGTAGTTTGGAAATCAAAGCTTTGTGCCAGACTCTATCAAAAGTTTTTGATATGTCCAACAACAAAACGGGAAAAGTTTTACCAAAATCTCTGCAAGAGGATGACCAAGACTCATTAAGGAAAGCCAAAAGATCACCAGTAGAATGGCCTTGACGAATCCCACATTGGTGATCAGATAGAAGGTTGTAAAGTAATAGATGTTTAAGAATCTTCCTATTCAGGATAGATTAAAAAACTTTAGATAGGTAGGAAATTAAAGCAATAGGACGGTAGTATGAGGGATTAGAACGGTCACCCATTTTAGGAACAGGCAAAATGTTAACAAATTTCTATAAAGGAGGAAAGGTTGACAGAGTTGAAAGACTTTGACTAGGCAAGGTGTAAGCACAGAAGCGCAGTTTCGGAGAACAATAGGAGGACCCCATTATGTCCTTCCGAGTGTTTATGCCAGCGAGGGCACAGAAAACATCATCGCGAAGAATCTTAAGAGGTAGCATGAAGTAGTCAGAGAGTGGAGGAGAGGGAGGAACAAGCCTTGAATCGTCCAAGAAAGAGTTTTTACTAAAGATATGAGCGAAGAGTTTAGCTTTACAGATAGATATGATTGCAGTGGTGCTATCTGATTGAAATGAAAGAGGGAAAAAAGAAGAAACAAAGTTATTGGGGATATTTTTGGCTAGATGCCAGAAGTCACGAGGGGAGTTAGATCTTGAAAGATTTTGACACTTTCTATTAATGAAGGAGTTTTTGGCTAGATGGAGAACAGACTTGGCATGGTTCCGGGTAGAAATCGTTTCGGCAAGTTCCTACTGTCTCCTGATATATATATATATATATATATATATATATATATATATATATGACGATGACGTTGGAAAAACACATAATAAGTGATGTAAATGGAGAGAGAGAGAGAGAGAGAGAGAGAGAGAGAGAGAGAGAGAGAGAGAGAGAGAGAGAGAGAGAGAGAGAGAGAGAAGCCTCCACAAGGTCATTCCAATAAATTTCTACATCATGATGTGGATTTTAAAGATATTTTCGTTTCTTTTTCGTCTTCTTCAACAAACAAGAAAACGAACAGGGGGCACGAGAACAGGTTAAATCGTTGCGCACAAAAACGATTTGGATTGAAAGATTGGATTTGGATTGCTGCTAGTGGCACTACAACTACTATTGGCATTACAACTATTAGTGGCACTATCACTACTAGTACTATTACTACTACTACTACTACTACTAATAATAATAATAACAATAATAATAATAGTAGTAGTAGTAGTACTATTACTGTTTTTGCCGCCACTGCTGCTGTTGCTGCTGCTGCTGCTGCTGCTGCTGATGATGATGATGATACTACTACTATTACTACTACTACTACAACTACTACTACTACTACTACTACTACTACTACTACTACTGCTTCTACTACCACTACTATTACTGCTACTTTTTTTTTTTTTTTATGTAGAAAGGATACTGGCCAAGGGCAACAAAAATCTAATAAAAAAAATGCCCACTAAAATGCCAGTCCCTTAAAAGGGTCAAAGCAGTGGTCAAAAATTGGTGGATAAGTATCTTGAAACCTCCCTCTTGAAAGAATTCAAGTCATAGGAAGGTGGAAATACAGAAGCAGGCAAGGAGTTCCAGAGTTTACCAGAGAAAGGGATGAATGATTGAGAATACTGGTTAACTCTTGCGTTAGAGAGGTGGACAGAATAGGGGTGAGAGAAAGAAGAAAGTCTTGTGCAGCGAGGCCGCGGAAGGAGGGAAGGCATGCAGTTAGCAAGATCAGAAGAGCAGTTAGCATGAAAATAGCGGCAGAAGACAGCTAGATATGCAACATTGCGGCGGTGAGAGAGGGGCTGAAGACAGTCAGTTAGAGGAGAGGAGTTGATGAGACGAAAAGCTTTTGATTCCACCCTGTCTAGAAGAGCAGTATGAGTGGAACCCCCCCAGACATGTGAAGCATACTCCATACATGGACGGATAAGGCCCTTGTACAGAGTTAGCAGCTGGGGGGGTGAGAAAAACTGGCGGAGACGTCTCAGAACACCTAACTTCATAGAAGCTGTTTTAGCTAGAGATGAGATGTAAAGTTTCCAGTTCAGATTATAAGTAAAGGACAGACCGAGGATGTTCAGTGTAGAAGAGGGGGACAGTTGAGTGTCATTGAAGAAGAGGGGATAGTTGTCTGGAAGATTGTGTCGAGTTGATAGATGGAGGAATTGAGTTTTTGAGGCATTGAACAATACCAAGTTTGCCCTGCCCCAATCAGAAATTTTAGAAAGATCAGAAGTCAGGCGTTCTGTGGCTTCCCTGCGTGATATGTTTACCTCCTGAAGGGTTGGACGTCTATGAAAAGACGTGGAAAAGTGCAGGGTGGTATCATCAGCATAGGAGTGGATAGGACAAGAAGTTTGATTTAGAAGATCATTAATGAATAATAAGAAGAGAGTGGGTGACAGGACAGAACCCTGAGGAACACCACTGTTAATAGATTTAGGAGAAGAACAGTGACCGTCTACCACAGCAGCAATAGAACGGTCAGAAAGGAAACTTGAGATGAAGTTACAGAGAGAAGGATAGAAACCGTAGGAGGGTAGTTTGGAAATCAAAGCTTTGTGCCAGACTCTATCAAAAGCTTTTGATATGTCCAAGGCAACAGCAAAAGTTTCACCAAAGTCTCTAAAACAGGATGACCAAGACTCAGTAAGGAAAGCCAGATCACCAGTAGAGCGGCCTTGACGGAACCCATACTGGCGATCAGATAGAAGGTTGTGAAGTGATAGATGTTTAAGAATCTTCCTGTTGAGGATAGATTCAAAAACTTTAGATAAGCAGGAAATTAAAGCAATAGGACGGTAGTTTGAGGGATTAGAGCGGTCACCCTTTTTAGGAACAGGTTGAATGTACGCAAACTTCCAGCAAGAAGGAAAGGTAGATGTTGACAGACAGAGCTGAAAGAGTTTGACTAGGCAAGGTGCAAGCACGGAGGCACAGTTTCGGAGAAAAATAGGAGGGACCCCATCAGGTCCATAAGCCTTCCGAGGGTTTAGGCCAGCGAGGGCATGGAAAACATCATTACGAAGAATTTTAATACGTGGCATGAAGTAGTCAGAGGGTGGAGGAGAGGGAGGAACAAGCCCAGAATCGTCCAAGGTAGAGTTTTTAGCAAAGGTTTGAGCAAAGAGTTCAGCTTTAGAAATAGATGTGATAGCAGTGGTGCCATCTGGTTGAAGTAGAGGAGGGAAAGAAGAAGAAGCAAAGTTATTGGAGATATTTTTGGCTAGATGCCAGAAATCACGAGGGGAGTTAGATCTTGAAAGGTTTTGACATTTTCTGTTAATGAAGTAGTTTTTGGCTAGTTGGAGAACAGACTTGGCATGGTTCCGGGCAGAAATATAAAGTGCATGAGATTCTGGTGAAGGAAGGCTTAAGTACCTTTTGTGGGCCACCTCTCTATCATGTATAGCACGAGAACAAGCTGTGTTAAATCAAGGTTTAGAAGGTTTAGGACGAGAAAAAGAGTGAGGAATGTACGCCTCCATGCCAGACACTATCACCTCTGTTATGCGCTCAGCACACAAAGACGGGTCTCTGACACGAAAGCAGTAGTCATTCCAAGGAAAATCAGCAAAATACCTCCTCAGGTCCCCCCAACTAGCAGAGGCAAAACGCCAGAGGCACCTTCGCTTAGGGGGATCCTGAGGAGGGATTGGAGTGATAGGACAAGATAAAGATATGAGATTGTGATCGGAGGAGCCCAACGGAGAAGAAAGGGTGACAGCATAAGCAGTAGGATTAGAGGTCAGGAAGAGGTCAAGAATGTTGGGCGTATCTCCAAGACGGTCAGGAATACGAGTAGGGTGTTGCACCAATTGCTCTAGGTCATGGAGGATAGCAAAGTTGTAGGCTAGTTCACCAGGATGGTCAGTGAAGGGAGAGGAAAGCCAAAGCTGGTGGTGAACATTGAAGTCTCCAAGAATGGTGATCTCTGCAAAAGGGAAGAGGGTCAGAATGTGCTCCACTTTGGAAGTTAAGTAGTCAAAGAATTTCTTATAGTCAGAGGAGTTAGGAGAGAGGTATACAGCACAGATAAATTTAGTATGACTCTGTAGTCGTAGCCAGATGGTGGAAAACTCGGAAGATTCAAGAGCGTGGGCACGAGAGCAGGTTAAGTCATTGCGCACGTAAACGCAGCATCCAGCTTTGGATCGAAAATGAGGATAGGTAAAGTAAGAGGGAACAGAAAAGGGGCTATTGTCAGTTGCCTCAGACACCTGAGTTTCAGTGAGGAAAAGAAGATGAGGTTTAGAAGAGCAGAGGTGGTGTTCTACAGATTGAAAATTAGATCTTAGACCGCGAATGTTGCAGAAGTTAATGAAGAAAAAGTTGAGGGGGGTGTCAAGACACTTAGGGTCGTCGACGGAAAGGCAGTCCGACCTGGGGACATTTATGGTCCCCTCCCCAGATGGGGACTCCGAGGCTGGTGTAGGACTCGCCATGATTTTAAAATTTTTGGAGTGAAGGGTGTGTGTGTTATTAGGTGCTTGTAGTTTTGTGTGGAGGAAGAGAGTTGTCTTTAGAGGGCAGGCTGTGACTACCCCCTTGTGTTGTGAGACACAAAGGGAAACGTTCAGTGAGGTCACAGCTGGGTTTAATGATAAGTTCACAGCACCCCCTGAACAGTGCTTTAGACCTCACTGGGAGTAATTATCGTTTCGGCAGGTGTCTACTGCCTCCTCCTTTTAACTAACTACTACTACTACTATTACTACTACTACTACTACTACTACTACTAGAGTCGGCGAACGCTGTTTGCATCTCGGCTATGTTCTCTTAATACTGTAGTGTTTGTAGTGATGAGTGCGAGTGAGACAAGTCACGGTGATATCATTCAATTACAGACTTTCACATGTCGGATTTAAATGATACTGATATTGTCATATATATATATATATATATATATATATATATATATATATATATATATATATATATATATATATATATATATATATTTTTTTTTTTTTTTTTTTTTCTAGGAAGGACACTGGCCAAGGTCAACAAAAATCTAATAAAAAAAAATGCCCACTGAAATACCAGTCCCATAAAAGGGTCAAAGCAGTGGTCAAAAATTGATGGATAAGTGTCTTGAAACCTATATATATATATATATATATATATATATATATATATATATATATATATATATATATATATATATATATATATATATATATATATATATATATATATATATATATATATATATATATATATATATATATATATATATATATATATATATATATATATATATATATATATATATATATATATATATATATATATATATATATATATATATATATATATATATATATATATATATATATATATATATATATATATATATATATATATATATATATATATATATATATATATATATATAAAGGGTGTAACACAAGTTTCTGCAAATAATGGAAAAGGTGAAAAACGTGTAATTCTAAGAAGAAAATTTTCTATACACATATGCATTTTAAGGCTTTGTGTACGGAGTTGAAAATGGATGAAACTCACAGATGTGCTATGTGTGTAGCTATGAGATGACAGACAGACAGTGCAGCGTCGCAGCCTCGGAGGTGCCGCTTGGTCAGATTACGAATGGTTTAGTCTTATTTTTTTTCAGTCTGTGGAATATTACAGTATCTTATAACAAGGTAAATGGTATTAAAAAGCATGAAATTCATCGATAAGCATTAAACAACAACATTATTGCGGTGATTAAAAGTAAGATGTTACCTGGCATCGTCACTCAGCTGTTTTGAAGGTCGCTCGGACTCTCTCCTTCCTCGCTTCGATGATGCCACATAACATTTTACAGGAGTACTTTTAATCACCGCAATAATGTTGTCGTGTGATGCTTATCGGTAAACTGCATGCTTTTTAATACCATTTGTTTTGTTATAAGATACTGTAATATTCCACATCCTGCAAAAAATAAGATTAAACCATTCGTAATTTGACCAAGTGGCACCTCTGAGACTGCGACACTGCAACCGTCTGTCCGTCCCCTCATAGCTACACGCATAGCACACCCGTGAGTCCCATACATTGTCAACTACTCTGACCGGTAAACAAGGAGGAGGAGTAGACACCTGCCGAAACGATAATTACTCCCAGTGAGGTCTAAAGCACTGTTCAGGGGATGCTGTGAACTTATCATTAAACCCAGCTGTGACCTCACTGAACGTTTCACTTTGTGTCTCACAACACAAGGGGGCAGTCACAGTCTGCCCTCTAAAGACAACTCTCTTCCTCCACACAAAACTACAAGCACCAAATAACACACACACCCTTCACTCAAAAATCTTAAAATCATCATGGCGACTCCTACACCAGCCTTGGAGTCCCCATCTGGGGAGGGGACCATAAATGTCCCCAGGACGGACTGCCTTTCTGTCGACGACCCTAAGTGTCTTGACACTCTCCTCAACTTTTTCATCATTAACTTCTGCAACATTCCCGGTCTAAGATCTAATTTTCACTCTGTAGAACACCACCTCTCCTCTTCTAAACCTCATCTTCTTTTCCTCACTGAAACTCAGGTGTCTGAGGCAACTGACAATAGCCCCTTTTCTGTTCCCTCCTACTTTCTCTATCCTCATTTTCAATCAAAAGCTGGATGCTGCGTTTATGTGCGCAATGACGTAACCTGCTCTCGTGCCCACGCTCTTGAATCTTCCGAGTTTTCCACCATCTGGCTACGACTACAGAGTCACTCTCATACTAAACTTATCTGTGCTGTATATCTCTCACCTAACTCCTCTGACTATAAGAATTTTTTTGACTACTTAACTTCCAAAGTGGAGCACATTCTGACCCTCTTCCCTTTTGCAGAGATCTCCTTTCTTGGAGACTTCAATGTTCACCACCAGCTTTGGCTTTCCTCTCCCTTCACTGACCCTCCTGGTGAACTAGCCTACAACTTTGCTATCCTCCATGACCTAGAGCAATTGGTGCAACACCCTACTCGTATTCCTGACCGTCTTGGAGATACGCCCAACATTCTTGACCTTTTCCTGACCTTTAATCTTTCTGCTTATGCTGCCACCCTTTCTTCTCCGTTGGGCTCCTCTGATCACAATCTCATATCTTTATCTTGTCCT
>NC_087179.1:5229444-5276944 GCF_035594125.1 Scylla paramamosain
TACCAGCTCTTCCAACTTACGTCATCCTTATATTTTATTTATTTTGGTTAAGTCAGGTCAGATTAGGTTACGTTAGGTTAAATCACATTAAGCTTTTCTTTTCTGTATTTAATTTCCTGTCATGAGTGTCTCCCTTGCCGCAACAAGTCTACATTTCTCTTTTAATTTCTCCTCCTAACCTTTCTCAAAGTTTTATACAATTCGTCCTCCTTCACTGTCACTGTGTATGTGCCTCATATCATTATTCCTATATAATAAGAAGTGAAGTGACTAATAGCTTATTTGCATGAAAGTCAAATGACTAATAACTTATTTGCATGAAAACATATGTGATCTATAGACTTAGTAGTTTTAAACTCTTTGAAAAGCCTCTAGTCGATGCTCACTTGTAAACAGGGTGCGGCTTCCTCACTCGTAGCATATAGGCGTCACTCAGTGGTCACAGTCACAGGAAAACAGGCAGGCAGGTGATCGAGGTAAATATATTATTTTTTGAAGTAGACAATGATTGTCACAATATCAAATTGACTGTATATGTTGTCTATGCAATTATTGTGATATGTTGAGAGCCTTTTTTTTTTTTATACCAATGCATATGGTATTTTATGAGGAAACATACAGTAAGAATTTGTTTGCTGTTCTTAACGGTCACGAAACTTCATCATCAAATGTCGGAGAGAATTGCTTTTTCTCGACCTTATGATGGTGGATGTGATCAGTAAAACAAGTCACCTAATAACTGGAGAAGACCTGTCGGTGCGGCTACATTCGCCATTGATATCTTCACATTTCCACAATAATTTCTCGGTTTACTCTCCTTCTCTCTTGTCCAAATTGTCACCCTCAATAAACTACTGAATTATTCTTTCATCTCAATCTAAGTACGTAATTCAGTTTTACAACTCATTCTCATTGCAACATTTACTGATTAAATTGATGTCACCTTCCTGTGTCACCTTTTTATCTCGCTATTCCTCCCTCACTTTCATCTCCTCTCTTGATTCTTTGCTATGGTTTATCTTTTAAACTAAATCATACACTGGCTTCTAAATAAGCTTACTAATTCCAGGTGTCTATATTTACAAAACATTAGCACACATTACGGAAACTCTTATGTAGCACATATGTAGCTATAGATAATGCAGGGTACGATGCGAGATGAGACTCTTAAATGCCTTTAGTATGATCACCACCACCATCATCATTACAACACACCACCACCGGTATCACTACCGCCTCCACCCATCTCTACCACCACCACCACGCCATCACTACCACCACCACCACCACCACCACCACCATCATCATGAAAATTTTAAATGAAATATACTATCTATATATCCATCTTAATTTATTTATTTTATTTTGATTTGTTTAGATTAACTTAATTTATTTATTTACTATTAATATTATTTATTTATTTATTTATTTATTTATTTATTTATTTTTATTTATTTATTTATTTATTTATTTATTTATTTATTTATTTATTTATTTTTGCACGTGCTATGAAATGCATTTCGTGCAAGTGGGATTGTGCTCAATAAATTATCTCTCTACCCATCTATCTATCTTTCTATTTGTATATCTATCTATATGTATCTATCTATTTATTGATTAATACTTTCGTATTGCTGCCTCACTAGAAGACGAAGTTGTTGCAGCGACAAAATGTTCACCAAATGTCCGCCTCTGCGGGCATTTCGTGAGACGTCGAGACAAGCCCCTGCGGGACGCCTGTCTGGCCCTCACCTCCAGTGCGTATGTGTGAGTGAGAGGAGCACTGAGCAATATCTGGCAGTGATACCGAATTCTGAAACACTTGTACCCGCACCTCCACTACTTTCGATAGGCTCTACCTGAAGTTACATGGTCTTTTAAGGGTGCTTCCACGGTTCTAGTGACACATTGACATAATAAAAAAATATACAAATAAATAATAAATTAATTAATTAACAAATCTCTCAGAATCCGGTTAATCACTTATGTGCCCTTGAAAAACAGACGTGGTGACAGAGCAAAGCGTTTCTGAAGACGGGCTTGAGCACGAGCTGCATTTCTATTCTTTGCCTCATTGCGCCGCTCTCACTTCCGGGATTGTGACTCGAGCATTTTCACACCTGACTACTGACGCATGATTAACAACACTGCAATTAAGTAAAAGTACACTTAAAATCCGTCATATGAATTATCTGCATGCTTGCTATTTACGCATGTGTCCCATTGAATGGCTAAGTTATATTCATGAAATTATTATTCTTTCATGAATATTAGCTTTCGCATTCCAGTTTAATAATGGCCTCAGCTCAGCATCACAATAATAAAGGCATACAGGAACTCAAATCTCGTAAATGAAATGTACTAAATAACCAGTTAGGGGAAGTCCATTCAGAGCAGCTTTCCGTGAATAATTATCGCGTTTTCTTTCAGTATTCTGCAAGAGTATGTGCGGAAACCGGAATAATGTTTATTTCACTATACCTTTTTACTGTCTTAATTAAATGTGGAGGTCCATGATATGTTCACGTCACTACTGTGAAAAAATAAATAAATAAATAAAAAGTCGCCAACGAGAGAGAGAGAGAGAGAGAGAGAGAGAGAGAGAGAGAGAGAGAGAGAGAGAGAGAGAGAGAGAGAGAGAGTGAGAGAGAGAGAATGGTGACCCATAATAATGTGCATTGTGAATTATTTTTCTAATCAGCAGCATAAATGCATGTATACATGTATGTATGAGTGTAGGTAGTGGTTGTTGGCGGACAAGGGTGAGGCTAACATGATCACACCACCCTACATCACACACCATGGAACTTTCCATAGTCCACTTATTGCCATCGATAAGTAATCGGTAGCACCTATATCATACTAAGTATTATTTATAGTTAATCTCTCTCTAATGTATTTTGAAATGTATTATTCTTAGTTATAAGGAGATGTCCCTTGCTTTATATATATATATATATATATATATATATATATATATATATATATATATATATATATATATATATATATATATATATATATATATATATATATATATACCATATATATATATATATATATATATATATATATATATATATATATATATATATATATATATATATATATATATATATATATATATATATATATATATATATATATATATATATATATATATATATATATATATATATATATATATATATATATATATATATATATATATAGCTGTAATCATGAATATAGTCATGTACTGTGAGTGCGGTCAACCCGCCAATATTTCTGCAGTCAGCACTTTTCGAAAGCACCGAGTGTCCCTCGAGCTGGGTCCGCCAGTCTCTTGCCGGATTGTAGCTGTGTACCACGCAGACAACCATGTTGTCTCGCACACGCCACACTCTTTTCCCAGAACTCTGTGTATATTCTTAAATATGTATATTTTCTTTTATATGTTCACCTTTGACATTCATATGAAAACCACAGATACTAACCATGAGTGACAACCTACAGTAGAAAGGTAAGAACTTAATTAAGTGTCCAGGGGTAAGTGATAATTCAACACCTTGCTGGAACAGAGGGAGGAACTCAAGCTCCTAAGAATATTTATTGCCTTGAGAACAATTTCGCTATGCAGTTCAGTGAGAGGAAACGACCAGAACTTACACCCAAGCACCACCACCACCACATCATCACCACTAGCTCTACAAGGAAAGGTCATAATCATTACAATCCGCTTTCCTCAACATGAGCAACACAGGATGTAGACATGATATATCTTTATTAAATAGTTACGAACTGAGGCGCCTCCAAATATAAAGACGCCTCTTAGAGAAGGTAGATATAAGTTGGGGAGACTTGAGTAACGCAGGGGATTGGAGTCCGGCGAGAAGAAATGGTGGGAGAAAGAGGCAGAGGGAGACATGAATAGAGAGTGAACGGAAGTGTGAAAGATAGTGAGTGAAGAAGGAAAGGAGAAAGTGATGGAAGAAAGCAAGGAAGAAATAAAACAATGAGAGGACGGGAAAGATCGGAAAGACCAAAGTGAATATTGTTCATACATGTGCATGTGTGTGTGTGTGTGTGTGTGTGTGTGTGTGTGTGTGTGTGTGTGTGTCTGTGAGTATGTGTTTGTGTGAGTCATTGAAGGTTATGTATAGATGAACATTCAAGGTATTTCATTTCACGTAAGATCACTCTAACTTCGCTTGACTGTGGCTGCTATATTTATGTTGGCAAAATCCGCTGTTTTTGCTGCAACTTTCTTCTGAGACGTTTTTTTTTTTTTTTTTTTATCCTCGTTGGTCTAAGAATGCCTCTGCCGAACATTTCATTGGCAGAAAAGCGAATGAAACATTTATTTTTAGTTTGGGGAGCAAGCATACTCGTACATATGCACAGGAATAAAAAAAAAAAATACAAATATAGACCGGCGTTCCGCTTTGCCGATTTCCAGAGATGTGATTTATTGTGATATATCTGGTGCTCATAAAATAATTACTACAACACTGACAAATTTACAGATAGATAAATTTGGTATAACTAAGTAAGAGGAGTGAAATGAAAATGAATAAACATGATAATTTAACGTGCCATAAATGTGTAACATGGGTACATGTAGTTACAATTCTTATTCCCATAGTGAGTGGGATGCATCTCTCTCTCTCTCTCTCTCTCTCTCTCTCTCTCTCGATAAGAACACACAATGATTTGTATCAGACATCAGTTTCAAATGCCTTAAGGTTATAATTAAATATGCAGTTTTTACTCAGCTTGAAATACAAAAAATGGCAATAAGCAAACAGTAAACGTATTTCTTTATAAAGTGGTTGTAATTAATAGAGTGAAATATATGCAGGAATACTTGTTTTTTTTCTCGCTTTGCAATCGCTGGAATCACTCAGTGTTTTCACTGCCGCTATTACCGCAATTTCAAAGATTATTTACTTCATGTTTGAAGTAACAATATGCATTCAGTATAAGCTCTCGAGGAGTTGCTCAGTATGTCTTCTAGTTTCCAGGTAGGGTTGTCGGTTGCGACATCCCTGTTGCTTGTGTCGGTGGTCTGGACGGCGGTGCAGGCACGGCGAGGCAACGTCGCAGGTGTAATGCTCTTTTGCAGTGGCTTCGGTAGCCGCGGGGGGAAACCTTAGACCTCTTCCTCCTCCTTCTCCTCCTCTTCTTCGGGGGCAGTTCCGTGGCAAGGGCAGTGGCAGTCTGTGGAGAAGCCGCCGGCAAGGGCTTTGGGTCTATATAATTCTCAGTGGCCGCCCTCCGCTCAGAGCAGCTGGGAGGAAGCCTCCTCAGCCTCTCAGAGCAGTTTGTGCCACGCATGGTGACCCTTGCCGCAATTTGGGCATCGAACAGGCCGGCTTCCCCCAGCCCTCAGAATGCTGATGCACTCCAAGGTAGGATGCCGGCCGCTGCAGACACCGCAGAGAACCCAGGACCCGCAGTGTCTCTGGATATGCCGGAAGGCCTGACACATGAAGCACCGCGGGGGCTCAGGAGTGAACCTTTTGACGGAGTACACACCCTACGAGCCTAGGTCGAGGGAGTCCGGGAATTGCCCCCTGAACGTCACCTCTACCTGACGCGTTGGTTTTCGGCGGCCGTGCCCTGCGCGATACGAAGACCCGCGAGCGAACGCGACGTGAGGACACGCCACGAGGGAGACCAAGGGGTATCTTAGAACGACACCCTTGGTCTCTGTCGTGGCCTCATCCAGGGTGATGCCGAATAGTTTCTCTCGCAAGCCTCGTGCTTGGGCTTCAGTATAGGCTCGCGCCCAGACAGGAGTACCCGAAGCGACAGGACTGGGTACTCCTCCTCCAGCTGCCTCACAACTTGGAAGGAGATTAAAAAGTTGGTGGGCAGTCCACCTTCCTTTATTGATTTTTTTTTTTTTTTGTTCCTCATCTAACAATGTTTATTTTTCTCATTTGAAGTAAACAAGGAGGAGGCAGTAGACACCTGCCGAAACGATAATTACTTCCAGTGAGGTTTAAAGCAAAGTTCAGGGGGTGCTGAGAACTTATCATGAAACCCAGCTGTGACCTCACTGAACGTTTCCCTTTGTGTCTCACAACACAAGGGGGCAGTCACAGCCTGCCCTCTAAAGACAACTCTCTTCCTCCACACGAAACTACAAGCACCTAATAACACACACATACTTCACTCAAAAATTTTAAACTCATGGCGACTCCTACACCAGCCTCGGAGTCCCCATCTGGGGAGGGGACCATAAATGTCTCCAGGTCGGACTGCCTTTCCGTCGACGACCCTAAGTGTCTTAACACCTCCCTCAACTTTTTCTTCACTAACTTCTGCAACATTCGCGGTCTAAGATCTAATTTTCAATCTGTAGAACACCACCTCTCCTCTTCTAAACCTCATCTTCTTTTCCTCACTGAAACTCAGGTGTCTGAGGCAACTGACAATAGCCCCTTTTCTGTTCCCTCCTACTTTCTCTATCCTCATTTTCGATCCAAAGCTGATGCTGCGTTTATGTGCGCAATGACTTAACCTGCTCTCGTGCCCACGCTCTTGAATCTTCCGAGTTTTCCACCACCTGGCTACGACTACAGAGTCACTCTCATACTAAATTTATCTGTGCTGTGTACCTCTCACCTAACTCCTCTGACTATAAGAAATTCTTTGACTACTTAACTTCCAAAGTGGAGCACATTCTGACCCTCTTCCCCTAAGTGAAGGTGCCTCTGGCGTTTTGCCTCTGCTAATTGGGGGGACCTGAGAAGGTATTTTGTTGATTTTCCTTGGAATGACTACTGCTTCCGTGTCAGAGACCCGTCTTTGTGTGCTGAGCGCATAACAGAAGTGATTGTGTCTGGCATGGAGGCGTACATTCCTCACTCTTTTTCTCGTCCTAAACCTTCTAAACCTTGGTTTAACACAGCTTGTTCTCGTGCTATACATGATAGAGAGGTGGCCCACAAAAGGTACTTAAGCCTTCCATCACCAAAATCTCATGCACTTTATATTTCTGCCCGGAACCATGCCAAGTCTGTTCTCCAACTAGCCAAAAACTCCTTCATTAACAGAAAATGTCAAAACCTTTCAAGATCTAACTCCCCTCGTGATTTCTGGCATCTAGCCAAAAATATCTCCAATAACTTTGCTTCTACTTCTTTCGCTCCTCTACTTCAACCAGATGGCACCACTGCTATCACATCTATTTCTAAAGCTGAACTCTTTGCTCAAACCTTTGCTAAAAACACTACCTTGGACGATTCTGGGCTTGTTCCTCCCTCTCCTCCACCCTCTGACTACTTCATGCCACGTATTAAAATTCTTCGCAATGATGTTTTCCATGCCCTCGCTGGCCTAAACCCTCGGAAGGCTTATGGACCTGATGGGGTCCCTCCTATTGTTCTCCGAAACTGTGCCTCCGTGCTTGCATCTTGCCTAGTCAAACTCTTTCAGCTCTGTCTGTCAACATCTACCTTTCCTTCTTGCTGGAAGTTTGCCTGCATTCAACCTGTTCCTTAAAAGGGTGACCGCTCTAATCCCTCAAACTACCGTCCTATTGCTTTAATTTCCTGCTTATCTAAAGTTTTTGAATCTATCCTCAACAGGAAGATTCTTAAACATCTATCACTTCACAACCTTCTATCTGATCGCCAGTATGGGTTCTGTCAAGGCCGCTCTACTGGTGATCTTCTAGCTTTCTTTTACTGAGTCTTGGTCATCCTCTTTTAGAGACTTTGGTGAAACTTTTGCTGTTGCCTTGGACATATCAAAAGCCTTTGATAGAGTCTGGCACAAAGCTTTGATTTCCAAACTACCCTCCTACGGTTTCTATCCTTCTCTCTGTAACTTCATCTCAAGTTTCCTTTCTGACCGTTCTATTGCTGCTGTGGTAGACGGTCACTGTTCTTCTCCTAAATCTATTAACAGTGGTGTTCCTCAGGGTTCTGTCCTGTCACCCACTCTCTTCTTATTATTCATTAATGATCTTCTAAACCAAACTTCTTGTCCTATCCACTCCTATGCTGATGATACCACCCTGCACTTTTCCACGTCTTTTCAGAGACGTCCAACCCTTCAGGAGGTAAACATATCACGCAGGGAAGCCACAGAACGCCTGACTTCTGATCTTTCTAAAATTTCTGATTGGGGCAGAGCAAACTTGGTATTGTTCAATGCCTCAAAAACTCAATTCTTCCATCTATCAACTCGACACAACCTTCCAGACAACTATCCCCTCTTCTTCAATGACACTCAACTGACACTTCTAACGGTTTTGTGTTGAAAGTAGTTAAAACATACCCTATGTCACTCCCCGGATCGAGGGGAACCCCTCTACCAAATTTCATCACATTCAGTTCAGTGGTCTATCCGTGAAAAGCGGACACACAGATAGACTGACAGACAGTGTGTTTTATTATATAAGATTACACTTAACGAACGAGTAAATTATTACTTCCCCTTCGTGAAGCCATTCTGTGGCTCTTTTATCAACAAGTGGTTCCCTAAATGATCCCTAATATTACACGCAATTCTAGATTTCATTAATTTACCGATGAGTGACGTTTCACAACAGTTTAACATCAATGTTTTATCCGCTTCTTAAAAATGGCGACTACATTCGCTTCCCTGCACAACAGCGACACTTCCCCTGAATCCAATGATTTCCCTTAGATATTAATCCATGATTTACTGATAACACCCTTGATATCCTTTGATACCCCAAATATACTTCCTCTTATCCTAGAGATTTCAATTTTTGATTATATTTACCTCCTTTTCCTTAATCTTCCCATAAGAATAAGTACCTGCTTCTCATGACTTTCTCTCTAGATCTGATTGTATTTTAAAATTATGTATATATATATATATATATATATATATATATATATATATATATATATATATATATATATATATATATATATATATATATATATATATATATATATATATATATATATATATATTCACTAGAACTTGCTCCCTGTCATTTGGAGACATTTTCAGAAATTAATAAAAAGGAAACTGAAAGACACTTCGAGTTAATTTCCTTTAGGACAATCTGAACCGGGTACATTTGTGGTCCCCTTCCCTTCTTTATTTATTTTTATTTTTTTATTTATTTATCTATTTATTTTTTCAACAGGAAGTACGAATACATTGTGTCACAACATCCAGGCAGTTGTTCACTCTTTTGTTACTATTGCTGAGCAAGTTACTCGAAAGATAAAATATCAAACGATGTAAAAAGAAATTAATATATATATATATATATATATATATATATATATATATATATATATATATATATATATATATATATATATATATATATATATATATATATATATATATATATATATATATATATATATATATATATATATATATTGTTATTATTATTATTTATTATTTATTTATTCTTTTTTTTTTTTCTAAATGAAATTGCATTAAAATGTGATTTTAGATTGGCATATGATTTTTTTTACTTTTTGTTACTAAAAGTAATTCTTGTTCTTAAATAAGACATTCTCTTTTTAGGTAATCAATAATTTATATATATATATATATATATATATATATATATATATATATATATATATATATATATATATATATATATATATATATATATATATATATATATATATATATATATATATATATATATATATATATATATATATATATATATATATATATATATATATATATATATATATATATATATATATATATATATATATATATATATATATATATATATATATATATATATATATAACGCCGACGACCCTGTTATTGCCTTGGCAGGCGAGGGCTGGGTGAACAGTAGCCCCCTTACTTGGCACAGGGGCGGCATCCAATATAACAAACTTTTACCGCTTCACCAGACCCATTACTTCAAGGCACAATGCCCCATAAAAGACGTAGCATGCATTTATTTCCCATGAGCTGGTCACACGAAATAATAAATGTACCAAACATGTTTGTTGCATTGTTACTTTATTGTCTGCATTTGCCATCGTGAAATTATTGAAGTTAGTTATTCCTCAGCTGACCAACACCATGATAGTCGTCCCAAATTCACACTTCCCTTCATTGTTCTTGTGTTGTCTAGTTTTTCTTAAGGTTGTAGCATAAATTCACCTGTCGCTAACGTAAATGCAATAATTTTTTTTTTCTGCTCTTCTGACGTAAAACTTTTCACATGTAAAGACGCCGCTTTAATAAACAGAAAAATACTACATGTGAATAAAAGACTGAGGTAGGTTAGACAAATGAAAGAAAATCTTGGTGAGATACTGGCTTCACAGTGTTCTCTGACATTAACAACTTAAAGGCGTGGACCCGTCTCGATTAGAGATGGAGAGCCTTGATGTTAATTGTGGAAAAAGTTTATTTTCACAATGAAGGAAGTAAAGGAGCTAGCCACTGAATTATCCATAGTTTCTCCCCACTTACCATTTACGTAGAGCTCAGTCGTGTGTGTGCATACATGAACCTCAGCAATCTACATGTTCATTCGAAACATAAGCTACGTTTTTATCCCGATATTGCAAATGCTATTTTTTTGACAATAAGACGCATACCGTCAATATTTACCATATTTAAAACATAAGAACATAAGAAATAAGGGAAGCTGCAAGAAGCCACCAATCTTACACGTGGCAGTCCCTGTATGAAATATACTTACCTATTTCCACCTATTTCCACTCATCATCCACATCCATAAACCCGTCTAATCTTCTCTTAAAGCTCCCTAATGTCTTAGCACTTACAACATGATTACTGAGTCCGTTCCATTCATCTACCACTCTGAGAAACACTTTCTTCCTATCTCTTTCTTAAACCTAAATTTTTCAAGCTTGAACCCGTTATTTCTTGCTCAGTCCTGGTTCTGTTCTGTCCTGTTCCCGCATCCTCGTTGCTGTGTACGGGCCATTACATTGGTGGCAATGGTAAAGTCTCATAGAAAGATACTCAAAAAAAAAAAAAAAAACAACGGATCGTTATGCCTATTCAACAGTTAAGGTGTGCGAAACATTTCCCTTAGCATTCCACAAGTGCTATCTGCTCATCCACTCTCTACAGTTGTAGTCTAAAAAGAATGTTTTTAGTCCCACGCGTCTACACACTCATCACGCCAATCAGTTGGGCACTAAAAGGTTTGTCCCGGCGCCTACATAACGTTCATGTGTTTCGTATGTTCTCAAAATCTATTTCCTGGCCAACACAAAAGTGTCTGCCTTCTGATGCATGATCAACACAACAGCTTTTAAAAGTATTGTAGGTCTAGTACAGTACACTTTATCTTATATGTTAGTGTGTGTGTGTGTATATATATATATATATATATATATATATATATATATATATATATATATATATATATATATATATATATATATATATATATATATATATATATATATATATATATATATATAGTGTGTGTGTGTGTGTGTGTGTGTGTGTGTGTGTGTGTGTGTGTGTGTGTGTGTGTGTGTGTGTGTGTGTGGGGCTTTCCTCTTCCTTCACTGACCATCCTTGTGAATTACCCTTTAATTTCACTATCCTGCATGACCTAGAGAAATTGGTGCAACACCCTACTCGTATTCCTGACCGTTTTGGAGATATGCCCAATATTCTTGACCTTTTCCTGACCTCTAATCATTCTGTTTATGCTGTCACACTATCTTCACCGATGGGATCCTGCGATCAGTCTCATATCTGTATCTTCTATCGCTTCAATCCCTCCTCAGGATCCCCCTAAGCAGAGGTACCTCTGGCGTTTTGCCTCTGCTAGTTGGAGGTGGGGTGAGAAGATATTTTGATGATTTTCCTTGTAGTGACTACTGTTTCCGTGTCGGAGACCCGTCTTTTTGTGTGCCGAGCGCATAACAGAGGTGATACTGTCTGGCATGTAGGCGTACATTCCTCACTCTTTTTCTCGACCTAAACCTTACAACCCTGGTTTAACACAGTTTGTTCTCGTGCTGTACATGAAAGGCAGGTGGCCCACAAAAAGAACTTAAACCTTCCATCACCATAATCTCATGCACTTTATAATTCTACCGGGAACCATGCCAAGTCTGTTCTCCAACTAGCCAAAAACTACTTAATTAATTGAAAGTGTCAAAATCCTTCAAGATCTAGCTCCCCTCGTGATGATAGCACCACTGCTATCACATCTATCTGTAGAGCTGAACTCTTCGCTCAAACCTTTGCTAAAAACTCTACCTTTTTCCTCCCTCTCCTCCACCCTGTGACTACTTCATGCTATCTATTAAAATTCTTCGCAATGATTTTTCCATGCCCTCGCTGGCCTAAACCCTCAAAAAGTTTATGGACCTGATAGGGTCCCTACCATTGTTCTCCGAAACTGTGCCTCCATGCTTGCACCTTGTCTAGTCAAACTCTTTAAACTCTGTCTGTCAACATTTATCTTTCCTTCTTGCTGGAAGTTTGCCTACATTCAGCCTGTTCCTAAAACGGGTGACCGTTCTAATCCCTCAAACTACCGTCCTATTGCTTTTATTTTCTCTCTACCTAAAGTTTTTTAATCTATCCTCAACAGGAAGATTCTTTAACATCTATCACTTCACTACCTTCTGTCTGTTCGCTAGTATGGGTTATGTCAAGGCCGTTCTACTGGTGATCTTCTGGCTTTCCTTACTGAGTCTTGGTCATCCTCTTTTAGATATTTTGGTGAAACTTTTGATGTTGCCTTGATATATCAAAAGCTCTTGAGAGAGTCTGGCACAAAGCTTTGATTTCTAAAATAAACTCCTACGGCTTCTATCCTTCTCTCTGTAACTTCATCTCAAGTTTCCTTTCTGACTGCTCTATTGCTGCTGTGATAGGCTTTCACTCTTCTTCTCCTAAATTTATTAACAGTGGTGTTCCTCAGCGTTCTGTCCTGTAACCCACTCTCTTCTTATTATTCATCAATGACCTTCTAAACCAAACTTCTTGTCCTTTCCACTCCTACGCTGATGATCCCATCCTGAACTTTTCCACGTCTTTTCATAGACCTCCAGCACTTCAGGAAATAAACATTTCACGCAGGGAGGCCACAGAACACCTGACTCCTGATCGTTCTAAAAAATCTCGTTGGGGCAGAGCAAACTTGGTATCGTTCAATGCTTCTAAAACTCAATTACTCCATCTATCAACTTGACACAACCTTCCAGACAACTATCCCCTCTTCTTCAAAGCTCCCCTCTTCTACACTGAGCATCCTCGGTCTGTCCTTTACATATAATCTGAACTGGTAACTTCACATCTTATCTCTAGCTAAAACAGCTTCTATGAAATTAGGTGTTCCGAGACCTATCCGCCAGTTTTCCTTACTCCCCCCTCCCCAGCTGCTAACTCTGAACTCCATGTATGGAGCTTCACATGTCTGGAGGGGAGGGGGGGTTTCACTCGTACCGCTCTTCTAAACAGGGAGGAATCAAAAGCTTTCCGTCTCATCAACTCCTCTCCTCTAACTGACTGTCTTCAGTCTCTTTCTCATCGCCGCTATGTTGTATCTCTAGCTATCTGATACCGGTATTTTCATGCTAACTGCTTTTCTGATCTTGCAAACTGCATGCCTCCTCTCCTCCCGCGGCCTCATTGTACAAAACATTTTTTTTCCTTTCTCTAACCCTATCTGTTCACCTCTCTAATGCAAGAGTTAAACAGTATTCTCAATCATTCATCCCTTAATCTGGTAAACACTGGAACTCCCTGTATGCTCCTGTATTTCCACCTTCCTATGACTTGAATTCTTTTAAGGCTCTTCCATTTTTTACTATGGCTTTGGACCCTTTTCTGGGACTCGTATCTCAGTGGGCTTTTTTTTTACTAATCTTGTGTTGCCCTTGGCCAGTGTCCCTTCTATATATATATATATATATATATATATATATATATATATATATATATATATATATATATATATATATATATATATATATATATATATATATATATATATATATATATATATATATATATATATATATATATATATATATATATATATATACGAGGTGTGTCATTAAAGTTCCAGGACTGGTGCCACACAAGTTTTATTTCACATCCAGGCTACAAACTATAGGTTATCTCCTTCGAAGTAATCCCCCTGGCACCGCATGCACTTGTCCATCCTTCTCTGCCAGGCTTGCATGCACTGCTGGAAGGATTCTTGCGGGATGCTCCTCAGCTCCGTCGTCACGGCCTTTTTGATGTCGTCCGCATCATCAAAACGGGTCCCCTTCATGACCTCCTTGAGCTTGGGGAAGAGGAAGAAGTCGCACGGAGCGAGGTCAGGTGAGTAGGGCGGTTGCTCCAGCACGGCGATGTTCTTCTTGGCCAAGAACTCTCTGATGCTCAGGGCATTGTGAGCAGGCGCATTGTCGTGGTGAAGCAGCCACGAGTTGCCCTGCCACAACTCCCGCCTCTTCTCGCGCACTGCACGAAGCAGACGCCGCAGTACTTCTTTGTACACATGTTGGTTGACTGTCTGGCCCTGTGGCAAGAACTCGCAGTGGACGATGCCCCTCACATCGAAGAAAGCGATCAACATGACCTTGAAGCTGGACCTGGACTGCCTTGCTTTCTTCGGCCGTGGCGACGCCGGACTCTTCCATTGAAGGCTCTGGCGTTTGGTCTCCGGGTCGTACTCAAATACCCAGGACTCATCGCCGGTGATGACTCTCCTGAGCAAGTCTGGTTCAGTTTCCAGACGCTCGAGGATGTCCTGACACACCTGCATGCGTCGTCCCTTCTGGTCATCGTTCAGGAGTCTCGGCACCATCTTCGCACAGACTTTCCGCATGCCCAGATCTTCAGTGATAATCTTCCACACGCTGTTGTGGTTCATGCCAAGCTCATCTGCGATCTTTCGAACAGTCAACCGACGATCGTCACGCACCATCTGCTTGACACGCTCAACATTGGCCTCATTCCTGCTCGTTGAGGGTCTTCCACTCCTGGGGTCATCTTCCACGTCCTCCCGGCCCTCTTTGAACCTCTTGCACCACTCAAAAACACGTGAGCGTGACATTGTCTCATCCCCGTACACTTTTTGCAGCATACCCAGTGCTTCTGACGGCGTTTTCCCCAACTGCACCAAAAACTTCAAGTTTGTTCGCTGTTCAGCGCTCATTGTTAAACGACCTGCAACAGAGGACATGATTTTAAAAGCACGTAAGAAAAAGATTAGTGACTGTAGAGGGTTGGGAGCGCAGTTGTATACTCCAGAAGGATTACTTTGAAGGGGAAATATGGTGGTTTGTGGCTTGGGTTTGAAATTCATCTTTTAGGACACCAGTCCTGGAACTTTAATGACACACCTCGTATATATTGTCATAATAATCCTGGTTACCTTTCCAAAAAAGTGGACGGTACACTTAGGCTAGAAAATTTTAAAGGTCTGAATTTCTAAAGGTCTCGAATACCTACTCGACCTATCCGAAATCGTCAGCTATTAAACCTCTCACTAAACCCTTACCTTGGCACAGCACGCCAGGAATAACCTCAATGCCAGATCAGTGTTTGGAGAAAAAACGCAATTATTCTATACAATAACAAAATGTATTAATAATAACGCTAACTTACAAATAATATGAGGAAATACACATTAAAGGAAATTAGAGAACAAATTTTTACCCTAGATCAACTCAAGGTAACTCAATCACTCAATCACAAGAAATTCCTCCTTACTCAGGCTTTTATATTGCCTCCTTGTTGCTTAAAGATCATGCACACAAATATATGACATTCCCTGTCACTTCACAAAGCACTAAAACTCTTTAACTTCTTCAAAGGCCACTGGAATATTTTCCCTAGCTGCAGGAATTTCCCCAGACGCTATTACCGCGTCCTACAACAACACTTCCCGTATTTCACCTTCTCAAACTTCACAAGGCATCACTACCACCGTCACAGTTTACCTTGAACACCACAACACCATCCCAAAGTCACTGATAGCGCCACAACACCACTACAACCCCAACCACAAAATGGCTGCTTCTCGATCCCGACACTGCACGCTCAGCGTTAAATCACCGACAACTCACCACCTAAATTTCAGCGAACAAGAGCTCTTGCTACCACAGAAGACTCACCAACCTGACCCTGGATATCAGGGTTATACCACCACATCGCCAATACCTCCACACAGCCGCTGAATTACCACGACATCCGTGAGAACGACACCCCGTAAGAACGCTACCTCCCCCTTTCGCTCTGGGCTCCTAACGCGTCCTGAGTTCTGCTGACTCAGATATGAGAGGTAGACATGTATCACCCATTGCCTCAACACATTTCACCTCAAATTCTCCTTTCTCCTTATATATACATCCTAACATATACATACATGTAAATAATTTAAATTATGAAGACAATAATACTACATGATAAAAAAAATGAGTAAATAAGCCTTATATTAACTTATAACTAAGAATAAAGATATGTTTAGAAGGAAAATGGAACACGGGAGCACTAAGAAAACATGTTCCTTTCAGGGTAGACTCGCAAATAATATGACATCCCCTTCCCAAAAGAAGCGTGAGGCACGTGATTAGGATGCCTCACGGTTAGATGGGGCGCAAGACAAGGCATCAGGAATTACATTCTCGCTGCCTTTTACATGGCGAATTTCTAGGTGATAATTCTGTAAGACCATACACCATCTCATCTGCCTTTGATTGGTGTATTTCATTCTATGCAAGAAAATCAGGGGCTTCTGATCGGTGAAGACCTGTACAGGCTGCCCTGTCCCTTTGACATATACTTCAAAATGACTCAAACTCAGCACAAATCCCAAAGCCTCTTTCTCAATAATGCTGTAAGCCCTCTGAAATGGTAGCAGCTTCTACATACAGGTGCCCATACACCAACTCAAATGGGCTGAAACCTGTTGACTCTTACACTCTTACACAGTCTCTCAACGCAAACAAAGCAAGCTGCAACGCCTCATCCCACTCAACACTCCTCTCCTCACCCTGAGAGTGTTTTTCAGAGTCTGGTGAAATCTTTCTGCACAACCCCGGGACTGGGAATGATATATACTTGATATGTTCTGCTTAGTCTACAGACCCCTTAGGATTTCCCTGAACATGCGAGAAGTGAAATTACTTCCCTGGCCTGACTGCAACACCTTAGGAATTTCCACCCATTAGAAAAATTTCACCAACTCTTTCACAATATTTCTAGTGTTTATACTCCTGAGGGGAATGGCTTCAGGAAAATACTGGATGACATACACATAACAGTCAGCAAATATTGGTTTCCTTTCCTGGTCACAACTTTTTTACTGAAAGGTTCCTCAACCACAGGGATAGGGTGAAGAAAGGCAGGGCAGATCACCTGGTTCGGCTTACCCATCCTCTGACATAAACCACAAGTTTTACAAAACTCATTCACATCTCCTCTCACTTTGAGTCAGTAAAAATGACAGAATTTTTCCTAGGGTTATCTGACCCCCAGATGTTCCGCCAGATTTCCCTTATGTGCCATTTTCAATATTTTCTTCCTTTACACCTGTGGTACCACAATCTGCTTTTTCACCATCCAGTGATCGAAGGCTGGAGCACTCAAGGGTCTCCAGCTCCTCATCAACACACCTTTATCCACATAGTAACCCACATACTCATCACCAAGCTCACCCAGCTTTTTAGCCTCATTCCAAACAGGCTTCAAGCTTTCATCACTTTCCTGTGCTTTTATCAACTCACTCTTCTCTACCAGAAAATCAAAGTTGGGCTCCACCTGTCCTACAACCCTTTCATCAATCGCATGCTCTGGGCTATTCCCTTTTTCATCAGGTTCCTCGAACAGGGCCCCCAGGATTCCATCCTCCTGTGTTGCTCCCTCGGTGTCCACAAGTCCCCTCCAGGCCATCACTCGGGTCACCGCACAGACTGGGAACAATTCAGGTACCTCCGTCTCCCATTTGTTGAATGAGGGACTGCTGCCAGAGTGGTGGCCTCTGTCATTCTTACCAGAGGACTACCTACTATCTGAAGTTTAGGGATGACTCTGCTTCCAGCCAGGTCATTCCCGACCAACATATCCACTCCATCTACAGGCAGTGTCTCCTTCACTCCGTCACCTCTCCAGTGACGTATCCACAGTCCAGCCAAACTTTGTGCATGGGAATACTAAACTTGCCTTTCTGCGCTTTTGCACGAGACCTCTCTGCTAGTGCTGGTCTCTTCAGTTCATGGGAGTACACTATTTAAGATCAGGCTCTGATTAGCTCCTGTATCTCAAAGGATACTGATCACCTTCTCAGGGCTTCCCTCCACTTTTACTGTGCCTTCACTGGCGAAATGCTGAAAGCCTTCATCCTTCTGTGACTCCTCTTGTATCAGTACGTTCATATTCTCCACATGTTTCACCAGGTCCTTTTTGGCGGCCACTGCTCCCACTGGCTTTGGCCTACCCTTCAGACACTGGTACTTCCTATGCTCACTTCCCCTACATCCAAGGCACTTAACTGCACCTTCATCACCACTACCCTTTTTATTGTAGGTAGTGCTTCCTTGCCCAATCCTGTGTGGCATAGGCCTCAGGTTGTGGTTGTGTGGTGGAGGCATGTTTTAATTATGAGAAAAATTATAGTTGTTAGGGCAGGGCGGGTTTGGTATGTGGTATGATCTCGACCTCATCTGTTGGTCATTCTTACATCTCTGATGTCCATTACTTTTCTTGAAGGACTCTCTCCCTCCATGGTATTCACCTCTACTCAGTCCATGGGCTTCACAATAATTGTCAGCCCTGTGCCAAGCTTCCATCACATCTTTCACATTATGTGATATGAGCTTATATTTTAAACTGGGGGCATTTGGTCCATAACTTGTTCCATCAGCAGAATTCCTTTCATCTCCTCGGCTGTAGTGACTTCCTCGGCCTTCATCTATCGTTCTAGTTTAAGACAGCACTCTACCGTTTCCTTTATCACTTTATAATCAGTTGCCTCTTCCTCACTCAAAGTCGCATATGTCTCTCTGGCCTTTCCGTTAAATTTAGACTGGACTAGCAATGCCCATTCATCTACAGTCCATCCCCTCAACTTTGCAGTCTTCTCAAACTGAAGGAAAAATTTTTCTTCCTCACTTTCCTCAAATTCAGGCACATTAGATTACACTTCTATCTATATCCCTACTTCCTTGAACTCCACTTCCTGCCCTGGCCTCTTTTAATTTCATTTCTTTTCTGCCCTTATTCTTTCTATTTCCACTTCTTTCTGCATTTGAAGTTTAATTAATACAAACTTTTCACTACTAGAAAGGCCATCAGTTCTGCCAAGTGCACCCAAGTTTACCCCACTCAACCCAGCACCTCCCGCTACACTCTCTCCATCATCATCCTCACTTTCATCACCATCATCTTTAAACCAGCTCCTCTCCATGAAAGTATTTTATAACTCCACTTGCGTTTTTTCCTTTTTCTTGGATTTCAACTCTACTTTGAACTTCTCAGCCACTAAACACAATTCCTACTTGGTTAGCAGGTACAAGGCATGCATACTCCTTGACAGAAAGAACGTTTAGCCGCCATGATTACAATTACTACACTTCACAAAATATTCCTCCAAATATTACACCATTGGTTATTTAACCCAAACAAAATACACCTTCACACACCAATACTGGCACAATAAATTGATATACACAAGATATACATGCACAATTTAAAGAAATATTTGACACAGGTAAATTCCTCTCAATGACAATTACCATGTAACATCCATTACTACCCACAAAATATTCAGTATCCTGGACGGGGCCCCATTTTTGTCACGATCCCAGTTATCTTTCTAAGAAAGATAAAGTTTTGAAAGTCTGCATTTTTAAAGGTCTTGAAAACCGACCCGAATCGTCAGCTATTAACCCTCTCAAAAAACCCTTACCGTGGCATAGCACACCAAGAATCACCTCAATACTAGATTAGTGTTGTGTTAGAAAACACAATTATTTCATATAATAAAAAAATATATTAATAATAATGCTAACTTGCAAATAATATGAAGAAATACACATTAAAGGAAATTAGGGAACAAATTTCTACCTTCTATCAACTCAAGGCAACTCCCACACTCAATCACAATATATTCCTCCTTACTCAGGCTTTTATATCGCCTCCTTGTTGCTTAAAGGTTATACACACAAATACATGACATTCCTGCCCCTTCACAAAGCGCTAAAACCCTTTAACTCCTTCACAGACCGCTGGAATATTTTCCCTAGATGCAGGAATTTCTCCAGACGCCATCACCTATCACCGCGTTCTACAACAACAATTCCTCTATTTCACTTCCTCAAACCTCGCAGGGCATCACCACCACCGCCAAAGTTCTCTTAGAAACACCACAACACCACACCCAAAACCACTGATAATGCCAGAACACCACTACAACCCCAACCACAAAATGGCTGCTTCTCAGTCCTGACGCCGCACGCTCAGTGTTAAATCACTGACACAACTCACCAACTAAATTTCAGCAAACAAGAGGTCTTGGTATCACAAAAGGCTCACCAACCTGATCCTAAATATCAAGGTTGTACCACCACATCGCCATTGCCTCCACACACCCGCTCAATCACCATGACACCACCCAAATTTACCCATAATAACACCACCCCTTCTTTCCCTCTGGGCTTCTAATGCGGCCTGATTTCTGCTGACTCAGATATGGGAGGCAGACACTTATCACCCCTCGCCTCAACACATTTCACTTCAAATACATCTTTCCGCTTTCATACACATACATATAAAGAACTATTATGAAGAGAATAATACTACATTATATAAAGTGAGTAAATTACGCTTATTCTAAGAATAAAGATTTGTTTAGAAGGAAAACGGAACACGGGGGACACTAAGAAAACATGTTCCTTTTCAGGATAAACTCGACAAATGACTTGACAATAAGAAAAAATAAATAAATAAAATATATATATATATATATATATATATATATATATATATATATATATATATATATATATATATATATATATATATATATATATATATATATATATATATATATATATATATATATATATATATATATATATATATATATATATATATATATATATATATATATATATATATATATATATATATATATATATATATATGTGTGTGTGTGTGTGTGTGTGTGTGTGTGTGTGTGTGTGTGTGTTAATATATGTTGTGTGTACCTGAGGCTGAGTGGAACCTAATAACAATTTCTCTGTGAAGCTGATCACGTATTAATTTTACTTTGTGAATATTATTTTTCTCATTAATTATTACTATCATTATTATTATTATTACTAATATTATTATTTATTTATTTCATTTTATTTTATTTTATTTTATTTTTTATCGTTATATAAAGGAGCCGTGTTTTCATAACACCCAGTGTTACTCAGTGTGCGTACAATTCTGAGTCAGATCCAAGGGAATAAGTGTTGTGTTTGTTGCAATACCCCAGACAACATTATAGTAGTGTAGATGAGAAAATAAAGAATAATATATAATTAGTAATGAATGAACAGATATCAAGTGCGTAATTATGTACAATATTCTCACTGATTTTAACAGTTTTTCATGATTTTTGCAATGTGCTTTTTCCAAATTAATTTATCATCTATTAGTACTTTTAAATAATTAATTGAATAAATCATCTTTATTTCATGCCAACAAATTTCACTGAATATCTCTCCACAATTTCGGTTGACTGAGAATACAAGACAGTTATTCTTATGTAAATTCAATTAAATTATGTTACTTGTAAATATTTAGCTGAATGAATCTTCTTTATTTCATGCCAACAAATTTCAATGAATTTCTCTCCACAATTTCGGTTGACTGAGAATACAAGATAGCTATTCTTATGTAAATTCAATGAAAGCTTGTTACTTATTACTCAAGATGATATTTTATTAAGATGAATGTTTAAACTGGCAATAAGGGAGATTTTAGTAATGTTAGTTTATGTAATATTTGTGTCTTCAGTGAAAATTATAAAGTTTAGTATCAGTGAGGACTTAATTATATAGTTTATATAGAGTAAAACTAACAAGGAACCAAATGTTTAGCTTTGTGGCACTCCTGTTGCAATAACGACATAATCATGTGTTGCATTGCGTAGTAACGTACATTGCAGTCTGTTGTTCAAGTAACTCATAAACCAAATTAATTTTATTCCTTATTCTGTAGCAATTTAGTTTCTGAATCATTATCTAGTGGTCTATGTTATGTGAGGTAGCTGTCGGGACAGGTCAGCCAGGAAGTTGTAAGTTCTTTATAGAAACACGTACAGACTGTGGTTTCTATACTGGGGCCAGGAACAAACGAATAATACCGTGGCAGACCCTGAACGCGTGGCATGCCTCGGAAGCACCAGCCATACTGACGATTATAGGGTTGCCAAGCGTACAATAAATGGAGGTACAATATGAAACATGGTGCATTACATTACATATCCACAACTCGCTCCCCCCTCACGCTCGTAGCACTGTCTCGAGAGGAACTCTTTTCTCTGAGCCGCTGGGAATGACCTGGGGTAACTGGGGGAATAACTCAACCGGACATACTCCTGTCGTCTGAGGAAGGGACCACAGGGATATGGGGAAGAGTTTCGTCACTGTGGGGTGTCACTGGTCGCAGGAACCGGCGGTTGCGTAGCCAGACACGTCCGCTAGGGAGACGTACCTCGTAGTCCCGGTTTCTGCTGCGGCCCATGACCACGCCAACCTTGTCCCAGTGGAGAGACGTCGGGTTCTGGATACGGACTGCGGCCCTGATGCTCAGCTTAGGAAGGGGTCGGATGTGCTGGTCATAGCGAGCTTGCACCTGGGCAGCTCGGGCGGCAGCGCGACGGTCGCAATCCTCCGTCTTGGCCTACTAGTCCGCGGAGAAAGATTCCAGGTGGGCAGGGACGAAGGAGCGAAGACGGCGGCCTTACAGGTGTTGCGCAGGGGATTGTCCTGTGAAGTTGGGAGCATTGCTTAGTTCCAGGAGACCTCTGGCGAATTCTTCCATGTCAAAGTTGCCAGAGGGGGCTGTCTTCAGGATGAGGTGCTTCACTGAATTGACAGGCACCTCAGCCAGCCTCAGCCTTTATGGACAGTTTTTGCAGTGGCCATAGGAGAGGAGTGGGATCAGGACGCCTTCGTGTACTTGAATCTGAGCGACACAAGACCTCTGCCCAAGCCGTAAGGTAGCTTGGAAGCATCCCAGGGCAAGTGCCATCTCTGAACCGTCCGCTGTCAACGTGTGCACGGGAGGTTGAGATTGTAGGCTGCTCCTGGGGATCTGTAGCATGCCGAGGTGTTGGTGGCCGATAACGGTGACGTCCGCGCTGGTGCCTGGCAGCATCTGGAGGTGTGAGGTGGATTCTTTATGTGTCAGGTAAATACACACGGGCTTCGGAGTCATGGCGTTAGACGCTGGACAGTGAGCCACACGGTAGCAGGAACACGTCTTCTGTGCAGGAGAGTGTGAGCTGTTCTGGCCGTGATTCGTCTTTTTCGCTTGGCAAGATTGAGATTGTTTGGACATATTATGAGAATGGAAGAAGATCGACATGCTAAGAAATATATAGAGTGGATACCAAGAGGCAAGCAACCACGAGGGAGACCAAGGAAGAGATGGAAGCAAAGTATTGAAGAGAGCCTTAGTAGAAGAGGAAAGGCAATGGTCGAGGTGATGGAGAACAGAGAATAAGAAGACCGAGACGGATGGAGGAGTATTGTCCGGATGTCATCGAGCTGAAAGGCTTATAGCCTAACTGGCGTCAGGTGAAAAAAGTGAGAAGGCACCTGTCGTAATGTCTAGTCTTCTTGCAGGAGTGACACTGGAGTTCCTTGGCAGGGCACCTGGCAGTCCTTGCCGATGGCCCTTGCGTCCGCAGTTGTTGCAGGTACCGTCGGCGGCAGGGCACTGACCGGGCACGTGCTGGCGGGAGCAACACTGGCAGGGTTGGGTCGCTGGGGCTTCCCTCGCTGTCCCGAAGGCAATTGCTGAAGTGAGGAGGCGGCCTTGTTGCGTCGTTTCCCCTCCTTGTAAGCGGAGATAGAACACAGCTGACTTGGCGACGACTGGATGGTGGATGCTGTGTTCCGGGCAGTTTCATATGAGCGGCAGCAGGTAACCACATCCTGGCGAGGTGCTCCTGTGTCCAGAGAGATGAGGCGTTGAACTAGCTCCTCTCTGATGCCCATAAGCAAAACCATCTTCATTTGGGTCTCAGCACAAATCACTGGATCGCCTGAGCAAAGGTCGACCTCTTCAGCTAAGTTTTTCAGGTGGTCATAGATGTCAGAAAAAGACTCGCCGGCCGCCTGCTTGCAACACAGGAGTTCACGGCGCCGTAGAGCCTCGTTTCGTTGACTCTTGAAGTGGGACCGCAAAACATCGAGGACTTCTTCCACCGCTAACTGGGTGTTAGGTTAGGGTTGCCATACGTCCGGATTTTCCCGGACATATCCGGAAATCAGATAACGAAATCTGCGTCCGGGGGGATTTTGAAAACCCCTCAAATGTCCGGAATTTCACCTTCCATCATTACTAACTGTTAAAAAAATCACATTTATTAAATTTCCTCGGGTTGAAATGATGGGAGAGAGGGAGAGAGAGGAGTTCACCGAGTGGCAGCTGCTTTGGTTTGGTTTCGGTCAAGACTGACGTGTATGGGTCCTGTATGAAGTTGGTGCTCGCAGCCTTCCCAACGCCGCCTCACTTGACGTCGCGCTCGCGGCCCAGTCTTTCACCAGCTCTGATAGGGGTCAGTTTGGATTACTGTTTGCGGCCTTGTGACCTCGTCATTACAACTATTACTTGTTCTTGTCAAGATGCCCAAATGAAAGTGTAAATTCACTGCAGAGATGCAAAACAAACTCCCGTGCTTCAAAAAAGGCAAGGATGAGTGGGAAGCCGAGTGTTTGGTGTGTAAACCAGGAACATTTGTCTCACTGGCACATAAAGGCATTAATGACTTACAGTCACATGTGAGCTCTGAGAAACATAAGAGAGCAGTGCAAGAAGAGGGTTCATCAATGAAGATGACACATTATTTTGTTAAACCAGGAAGTGAAGCTGAAGATGTTAGTGCTGCAGAAGGTGCTTATGCATTTCACACTGTCAAACATCACGGCAGTTTCTTATCCATATCTGTTTTGCTGAAAAAAAAAAAAAACTTTTCCTGATTCTGAGGTGGCAAGAAAGTTTTCTAGTGCTCGAACAAAGAAAGCAGCTGTGCTTGCACTTCATTTTGTTGATGTTGCCTTAAAAAGCCTAAAAGAAAATGAAGTAGTATACTGTGGAATTGCTACAGATGGTAGTAATCATGATGCATTAAAGCTGTTTCCTGTAATTATTCAGTACTTTGACTGGAAGAATGGTGGTTTACAGTCAAAACTGATTGAGTTTAAGAACACCCCAAATGAGACTGCAGACACTATTGCCAAATATGTGAAAGAAACCCTAAATAAACATGGGCTTACTAAAAAGTGTGTGGCATTTACAGGTGACAACTGCAATACAATGCTTGGAGGACTCAAGCGTAACGAAGAAGGGAATAATGTGTTTGCAAATCTGAAGAAGATGTTGGAAAAGTCATTGATTGGAGTAGGTTGCCCAGCACATATTCTGAATAACTGTGTTCATCATGGAGCAGAAAGAATGGATATTGATATTGAAAATATTATCAATAAGATTTATCAGTATTTTCATATCTACACAGTTCGCTCTGAAAAACTAAAGGAGTATTGTGAATTTGCTGAGGTTGAGTACAGGAAACTTCTCTCTCATAGTAAGAGTCGTTGGCTGTCACTATTTCCTGGCATCACAAGAACATAAGAACATAAGAAATAAGGGAAGCTGCAAGAAGCGACCAGGCTTACACGTGGCAGTCCCTGTATGAAACACTCCTACCTATTTCCATCTGTTATCCCCATCCATAAACTTGTCTAATCTTCTCTTAAAGCTCTCTAGTGTCCTGGCACTAACTACATGATTACTGAGTCCGTTCCACTCATCTACCACTCTATTTGAGAACCAATTTTTTCCTATCTCCTTCCTAAACCTAAATTTTTCAAGCTTGAACCCGTTATTTCTTGTTCTACCTTGGTTGCTGATCCTAAGAATTTTGCTTACATCTCCCTTGTTATAACCCCTATACCACTTAAAAACTTCTATCAGGTCCCCTCTTAACCTACGTCTCTCTAGAGAATGTAAATTTAACCGCTTCAACCTCGCTTCGTAAGGAATACTCCTCATCCCCTGAATCCTTTTAGTCATTCTCCTCTGTACTGATTCTAATAGACCTATATCTTTCCTGTAATGTGGGGACCAGAACTGCACAGCGTAGTCTAGATGAGGTCTGACCAGCGCCAAGTATAACTTTAATATTACTTCCGGCCTTCTACTTTTAACACTCCTAAAAATGAATCCTAGTACCCTATTTGCCTTGTTTCTGGCTTCTATGCATTGTTTCCCTAGACGGAGTTCAGAGCTAACTATAACTCCTAAATCTTTCTCGTACCCTGTACCTACCAGAGTTTGGGTGTTTAATGTGTACCTATTGTGTGGGTTTCCTCTACCTACGCTAAGCACTTTGCATTTATTGATATTAAATTGCATTTGCCATCTATCCGTCCATTCATTCATTCTATCTAAGTCTGTCTGCAAGGCGATGGCATCCGCTTCTGACCTAATTAATCTACCTATCTTTGTGTCATCCGCAAATTTACTAACATCGCTACTAATTCCACTATCCAAGTCATTGATATATATTAGAAATAATAATGGCCCTAATACTGATCCCTGTGGCACCCCACTAATGACATGACCCCACTCGGATTTCGAGCCGTTTATTAGCACTCTCTGTCGCCTGTTACCAAGCCATGACCCTATCCAACCTAACACCTTCCCATCTATCCCGTGCGCCCTAACCTTTCTCAGGAGCCTTTGATGGGGCACCTTGTCGAATGCTTTACTAAAGTCCAGATATAAGATATCATAACTATCACCATTATCTACTGCCTCGTACACCTTACTGTAAAAACTTAACAAGTTTGTCAGGCAAGACTTCCCCTTCGTGAAGCCATGCTGTGACTGATTTATCAAGTTATGTTTGTCTAAATGTTCCCTAATGTTCCTGGCTATTATTGACTCTAACATTTTACCTACAACTGAAGTTAAGCTGACAGGTCTATAATTAGACGCTAAAGTTTTATCCCCTTTCTTAAAGATGGGTACTACATTAGCCTGCCTCCACATTACTGGTACCTCACCCGACTCCAGTGATTTCCTAAAGACAGAAACTAACGGCTCACTAATAATCTTTTTACATTCCTTCAGTACTCTGGGATATATTTCATCAGGTCCTGGTGACTTGAACTTTTTTAGCCTATCTATATCCTGCTCCACTATCTCCCTAGTTATGGAAATATCCGTCAGCTTCTCATACTCATCTGCTCTAAACACCTGTTCACTATCTGGCATATCCTGCATGTTTTCCTGAGTGAAGACAGTTAAAAAGTAATCATTCAGAAGTTTACTAATCTCCTCCCCAGAACTAACCAGCTCCCCATCTGCTGCCTTTAATGGACCTACAGTATCCTTATTTTTCGTCCTGTATACCTGATAAAATCCCTTGGGGTCTGTCTTCGCCTGGCTGGCTACCTTTAAAAGTCCTTCTTTCTTTCACAAGAGCAACCACCAACAGTAATAAAAAAATCTTTGAAAATGAAATAAGTGAGATTTACCTCTGGCACATGCACTCTTTAATGGCTGTATTTCACACACACATTCAAACAATTGAAAAGGAAAATAACTCTGTTGTAGAAGTGCTGACAAATTTGGAGTCTGTGTGTAAAGTACTTGCAGAAAGAAAGAACCAGCATTTCAAGTTTTTTAAAAGTTAAAGGACTAATTGCTCAGAAGCGCACAGAAGGAAAAGAAGAAGAGTGTAACAGGTTCTGTGTTGAAGTAGTTAACCTGTACAACAGATGCTCAGAGTACTTAGTTAAGTGGATGAAACCACTGGAAGAGTTCTCTTGTTTCAAGTGGATGGTCTTGAGTGAAATGCCAAACTGGACTGATGTGGAACCTTGTGTTGTATACTTGATAGACAAGGGAATAGAGCTTGATGATGTAAAGTGCTTTGACCAAGTTTGTAACTTGAGGCAGTTTGTAGAAAGGAACAAGAATGATGATTTCAATAAATTACCAGCACATAAAAAATGGATCAGATACTTTGAAGCATCCAAGAATACTGAATGCCACTCAGAACTGCTCAGAATTGCACAATTCTTTTTTGCTGTAACATCCCACAATGCTAATGCGGAACGAGTCTTTTCGCTGATGCAAAGTCAGTGGACGAAGGAAAGGAACAAGCTGAGTGCTGATACAATGAAAGGTATTCTGACTGTACAGTACAACTACCGAGAGACCTCTTCCGTTTACTTCTTCAACTTTTTAAAGTCCAACAAGGAACTACTTAAAAATATAAGATCTACAGAAAAATATGCATCGGCACATCAAGCAACACACGCAGTGGTTGAAGAAGAGTTAGAAGACACCAACTAAGCTAAGTGGAAAAACGGAATTCAAGATTATCAATCATATGCAAAGGTAAATAAGTTGAGTTTCTTTTGATTAATTTACATGTTTTCCAGTATCATATCAGGACCATAATCAGGTGATAGTGAAGGTGTCCGGAATTTTGATAGTTCATATATGGCAACCCTATGTTAGGTGCAATCCCGAGAGTGCGTTCTAGAGTCCCTTGGACCTCCAGGGAAACAGACATCAGTAGCTGACTCAGTTGCTTTTTCCCTGGGGAGTCGCTGTAGGTTGATCATGACTGAGAAATCATGCCATCGGTGGTGGCACAGGTTTGCCCGTAGGGGGCCCAACTGTAGGTGTAGGAGTTGCAGTCATGATGACGGGTAGTGTAGCGGCTGTCAAGATCTATATACACCAGCTCTAACCACTTCCGACCGAATTTCGAGGGTGTTGGCGCAGCGGGCCTGTGACGTCACCAGGCTGGGCAAAGCGGGGTCCGCGTGTCCCATAGCTGTCAGTTGCAGTCCGTTGCTTGCACCTGTTGCTGCTCTGCTTCATAGACCTTGCTCTGCTCCACACTTCCGCAGTTTTTTTTTTTTGTAGGTGTTTGCGCACACTATTATCTATATTCTGACAATGAAGATATATATATACCGGTATATATAGATCTTGACAATATGGCTTATTGTGCGATTAAGAGTTGTGGCTCAAACCAAAGAGGAAGTAAGCCAAATGTTACTTTTCATCGTTTCCCTGCAAATAAGGTGTGTAAAAGATGGATTGAGCTGTGTGAAAACAAGAATACTATTAATGTTAAGAATGCAAGACTCTGCAGTCATTTTGGATCCCCTAATTATAAAAGGCACCTCAAGTACGAGCTTCTCGATCTACCAGTGCCTAAGCGCCTCAAGGTCTTGAAGGATGATGCTCTTCCAACACGGATACCAAAACGCGAAGATAAGAAAATAATAATTAGCAGTACCTAGTGTATGGATAATAGTTTATGTAATTCTAGTAGAATAAATAAATAAATAAATAAATAAATAAATAAATAAATAAATAAATGTCCAGAGAGTGTGCTATTGGGGCATCTCACCGCGGCACTTCTCACCTCCCCACCACTAAATTCATGATTTTTGAACCCCATATATATGCACCGCAAACTGTTAGAAACGCCGCTACCTATTTAAAAAAAAAGTTAGTGGGTTTGTGGGCGTGCGTCACTGAGGCGTTGTGGGCCGCGGGCGGGGGAGTGGGCTGGAAGGGAGTGTGTCATCGGGAGGTTAGGTTTGGTTTAATTTCCAAAATACGCAGCTGCTACCTTAATGTTAAATTAGGTTTGGTTTGATTTCCACAATACGGAGCTGCTATCTCTTAATGTTAGATTACGTTTGGATTAATTTTCAAAATACGGAACTGTTATCTTACAGAATGTTAAGTTTAATGCTAGTTATAGGTAGTTTATGAAAATAAGTGAAAGCACAATGTCACTATAATCTCCAAATGAAAAAAAAAAAAAACGCAACACATTTGTTCCAGAAATAAATACTAAGTGTATCGAATTGCGAGACCAGGGACTTCCCCCTACCCGCGCCCACCAACAAACACACTAAACTAAATAAATAAATAAATAAATAAACATCGGTAATGGCGTTTCTAACTGTTTGCGTGCATATGAGGTCCAAAATCCATGGAGAGAGAGAGAGAGAGAGAGAGAGAGAGAGAGAGAGAGAGAGAGAGAGAGAGAGAGAGAGAGAGAGAGAGAGAGAGACAGTAAAAACCTTAGTTGTGTATGCGTGCGTGTGTGTGTGTGTGTGTGTGTGTGTATGTGTGTGTGTGTGTGTGTGTGTGTGTGTGTGGGACAACTACATTAATTAAAAAAAAAATTATATTTATATATATATATATATATATATATATATATATATATATATATATATATATATATATATATATATATATATATATATATATATATATATATATATATATATATTACAGATGATCCTGACAATGCAGCTGCTATGTCCCACAATAAGGAGAAAGAACCTGGCAGGCTGGAACTTTTTCCTGAAACTGAAGCAAGGCAATCATCGCAAGCAATACCATTTCAAGGTATGCCTTGTATTAATTGGTAAATTCATCATGTTAGTATTTATGATATACATTGTGATATGTTAGTAATTATGATATACAATATGATATCATGTTAATAATTATGATATACAGTATGATTACTGATATATATATATATATATATATATATATATATATATATATATATATATATATATATATATATATATATATATATATATATATATATATATATATATATATATATATATATAAAGAGAGAGAGAGAGAGAGAGAGAGAGAGAGAGAGAGAGAGAGAGAGAGAGAGAGAGAGAGAGAGAGCTTTGAATGCTTTGAAATGCTGAGTGCATATGACGCTGAAATTATCCGTTATGGTGGTTTCTTCATTTCCGGTGCGCCCATAAGTGCCAAACACTATTACACTATTATATTATTATTATTATTATTATTATTATTATTATTATTATTATTATTATTATTATTGCTATATTAGCATGGGGAGAGAGAGAGAGAGAGACTTTTGCATTTTATTATTACTATATGAAGTAAGATATATTAGCATGGGTGAAATACGTGTCACAATATATATACTATGAAATGTAGACATAGCTAGCTAGATGAGAGAGAGAGAGAGAGAGAGAGAGAGAGAGAGAGAGAGAGAGAGAGAGAGAGAGAGAGAGAGAGAGAGAGAGAGAGAGAGAGAGAGACTGTATATGGTCCCTAATGATTGTTAATTTGCAGGCAACCCCAACAACGCAGCTGCTGTCCAGCCAGTGTCATCTCAGGGCAAGGAGCTCTTGGGAAAGCTATGTGACGCCATTGCTGTGAAACAAGAGTTAGAGGCAGTGAAGAAAGAGAGGGATGCATTGCTAAACGAAAAGGAAGAATGGAGTAACGAAAGAATTGTGTTGAGAGGAGAATTGACAAGTGTTTATACTAAGGTTAAATGTAACCTAAATAAGTTTTTTTTTTTTTTCACCATCTCAAGTAGAACATATGTTAAATGGAACTTGTATTAGACGTTGGACTGATGATGATATAAGTTAGTGCATTGCATTAAGAAATTTAAGCCCAAAAGCCTATAGGTATCTCAAAGAAGTGTAGCAGTTGTCTTTACCATCTGTAATAGCACTAAGTAGATATACATCAAAATTTAACACAGAACCTGGGATTTTGAAAGCTGTGTTGAATTCACTACAGAATGAGGCTTAGGGCATGGTGAAGAGGACAGGCTATGTGTTTTGTTCTTTAATGAGTGTAGTGTTGCACATGAGTGGGTATTTGACAAGAAAACAGATACATTAATAGATCCTAAGAATAGAGCCATGTGTGTCATGATTCTTGGCCTTGTGAAACCATGGAAGCAGCTTGATTATTAAAATTTAGATTGTTGTCTAACAAAATAAATTTTATATATCATACAGAATATAAAAGCGGCTGGTTTCATTGTTTTCGCAATGGTCAGTGACCTCAGTCCAACAAACATAAGGTTATGGAAAGATTTAGGTATTTGTATGGGCAACTCTTTTTGTAATCCAGCTGCTCCTGATCGGAATGTCCATGTCTTTGCTGATGCACCTCATTTTGTCAAATTAATAAGAAATAATTTTTTAGATTCTGGTTTCACATTGGTAAATGGAAGCTGTGTTATCATTGGTTGTGTCAAGGAAATAATATTTCAAAGAATCAGTGATTTGGAAACAGCTCATAAATTATCTGAAAGGCACATCACTGTACAGGGAGTAAACAGAATGAGCGTCAAGCTTGCAACACAACTTTTATCTGAGACAACAGCAAAAAACATACAGTATTTCGGAGGTAAAGGAGTTCTGAAAAGTAAAGACTGGAAAGAGACAAGTAAATTTATTTCAGTTGTAGATGCATGGTTTGATGTCATGAACTCTAGAGTTCTTTATGATAGGAAGCCCTCTAGGAATGCTTATGGTATTCAACTTGCTCAGCAAGACAGTGTACTGGAGGAAATGATCACCATTATTGCAAAGAGTATGAAAATCACTGGAAGAAATCACCTTTATCAATTTCAGAGAGGTCTAGTTGTCTCATCTCAGTCTTTGCAGGACTTATATGAAATGGTCAAAGAAAAGTATGGTCTTACATACATACTGACATACAGGCTAAACCAAGATGGGCTGGAACATTTATTTCGGTACATCAGGCAAATGGGTTTTACATATGATCATCCATCACCCTTTGCTTTTAAACTTAGAATAAGAGCCCATCTTCTTGGCAAAGATAGCAAATTGATAGGGAGCAAGTACAATATAATAACTGAAAATAATGATGTACCCATGATGAGTGATTCATTCAGCAAAGACATGATAAGCAATTCTGATCAGGAGAATAGTGTAACTGATTCATTGCAAAATTAATTAAGCTTATCAGCAATGATATTAACTTCCTTGCATATTGATGATATTGACGATCCATACATTTCTGAGGGAAAGGTATATCTGGATTTTCCTGATGATAGCATTCCATTTCTAAATATGGGAAGTGAAATGAAAAATAGGAGGATTGCACTATTTTGGTGGATACATTGCTTTCAAGTCTCCACAACATGAATTTCTTGGATCACATGTAACATCACACAATAATTCATGGAATACTATAGGTAGTTGGAAGTCTGGTGGTCTAATGACACCAAGTGGGAGTTTTTGGTGTGATCTTGAGAAAATGGAAAACCTGTTCTTATGTTACCATGGCCAGAAATCACTAACACCTTGAAGAAACTCCACAGAGAAATTAACAACGCAAATCTGTAGATATGTGACATTGCCTCAAGAGGTTATTCATTTTTTTTTTTTTTTTTTGTAAGGACACGCATGTTTTTTTTTTTTTTAGAATGCGTAACCTAAATGGAAATTTAAGACTTCACAAGAGTGAAAAAAAAAAATTCTAAACTAGACAAATAAAAGTTATTAACTGTTATTTCGGCTTTGATATTCCATTGCATGTGTATGAGAGAGAAAGAGAGAGAATATTTACGTACAAGCACACACACTAATCATTATCATCATCTTTGACGCCTGCTCCTAGGAGCTCCCAGAATGGGATGGCCACGGCAGAAGAGCCTCCATCTCTCTCTCTTTCCAAACACATTCTCCTTGCCTGCTCAAGATCTCTCAATGATCTTTCACACCTCTCACTGACATACTCCCGCACCCTATCCCTCCATCATTTTACTGGAGATCGTCCTCTATCATTCCCCCCCTCTATCTCACATACACCCTCTTGGTCATCCTACTCTCTTCCATTCGCTCCATGTGGTCAAACGACTTTAACGTATGTCTCTACCTCTTCAACCACTCTACATTTTTTCCCCTCGCCCCTGAGACATTGGAAAAAACTCATACACACTTTCATTACTCATTCTATCCATTCTACTTACACCACAAGCACTTTTCACATAACTCATTTCCACTGCCTGCACTCTAGACCTCTGACTCTCATTCTAAAGCCATGTTTCACTTCTATATGTGAGGGTTGGTACTATTATTGTATTTCTTAAATCCCTCTTGGCCACACACATACTAATGCATCACATTTTTTTATGAGGAGTCCCAGCAGCGATAGGTGTAGATATAACACACACACACACAGAGAAAATGTCAAAACCTTTCAAGATCTAACTCCCCTCGTGACTTCTGGCATCTAGCTAAAAATATTTCCAATAAATTTACTTCTTCTTCTTTCCCTCCTCTATTTCAACCAGATGGCACCACTGCTACCACATCTATTTCTAAAGCTGAACTCTTCGCTCAAACTTTTGCTAAAAATTCTACCTTGGACGATTCTGGGCTTGTTCCTCCCTCTCCTCCACCCTCTGACTACTTCATGCCATCTATTAAAATTCTTCGCAATGTTTTTTTTTCCATGCCCTCGCTGGCCTAAACCTTTGGAAGGCTTATGGACTTGATGGGGTCCCTCCTATTGTTCTCCGAAACTGTGCCTCCGTGCTTGCACCTTGCCTAGTCAAACTCTTTCAGCTCTTTCTGTCAACATCTACCTTTCCTTCTTGCTGGAAGTTTGCCTACATTTAACCTGTTCCTAAAAAGGGTGACCGTTCTAATCCCTCAAAATACCGTCCTATTGCTTTAATTTCCTGCCTATCTAAAGTTTTTTAATATATCCTCAACAGGAAGATTCTTAAACATCTATCACTTCACAACCTTCTATCTGATCGCCAGTGTGGGTTCCGTCAAGGTCGCTCTACTGGTGATCTTCTGGCTTTCCTTACTGAGTCTTGGTCATCCTCTTTTAGAGATTTGGGTGAAACTTTTTCTGTTGCCTTGGACATATCAAAAGCTTTTGATAGAGTCTGGCACAAAGCTTTGATTTCCAAACTACACTCCTACGGTTTCTATCCTTCTCTCTGTAACTTCATCTCAAGTTTCCTTTCTGACCGTTCTATTGCTGCTGTGGTAGACGGTCACTGTTCTTCTCCTAAATCTATTAACAGTGGTGCTCTTCAGGGTTCTGTCCTGTCACTCACACTTCTTATTCATTAATGATCTTCTAAACCAAACTTCTTGTCCTATCCACTCCGACGCTGATGATACCACCCTGCACTTTTCCACGTTTTTTCATAGACGTCCAACCCTTCAGGAGGTAAACATTTCACGCAGGGAAGCCACAAAACGCTTGACTTCTGATCTTTCTAAAATTTCTGATTGGGGCAGAGCAAACTTGGTATTGTTCAATGCCTCTAAACTCAATTCCTCCATCTATCAACTCGACGCAACCTTCCAGATAACTATCCCCTCTTCTTCAATGACACTCAACTGTCCCCCTCTTCTACACTGAACATCCTCGGTCTGTCCTTTACGTATAATCTGAACTGGAAACTTCACATCTCATCTCTAGCTAAAACAGCTTCTATGAAGTTAGGCGTTCTGAGACGTCTCCGCCAGTTTTTCTCACACCCCCCAGCTGTTAACTCTGTACAAGGGCCTTATCCGTCCATGTATGGAGTATGCTTCACATGTGTAGGGGGGATTCCACTCATACTGCTCTTCTAGACAAGGTGGAATCAAAAGCTTTTCGTCTTATCAACTCCTCTCCTCTAACTGACTGTCTTCAGCCTCTCTCTCACCGCCGCAATGTTGCATATCTTGCTGCCTTCTACCGCTATTTTCATGCTAACTGCTCTTCTGATCTTGCTAACTGCATGCCTCCTCTCCTCCCGCGGCCCCGCTGCACAAGACTTTCTTCTTTCTCTCACCTCTATTCTGTCCACCTCTCTAACGCAAGAGTTAACCAGTATTCTCAATCATTAATCCCTTTCTCTGGTAAACTCTGGAACTCCCTGCCTGCTTCTGTATTTCCACCTTCCTATGACTTGAATTCCTTCAAGATGGAGGTTTCAAGACACTTATTCATCAATTTTTGACCACTGCTTTGACCTTTTTATGGGACAGGCATTTCAGTGAGCCTATTTTTTTTTTATTGGATTTTTGTTGCCCTTGGCCAGTGTCCTTCCTACATAAAAAAAAAAAAGAGACTGTTACAGTAGCAAATGTGCAGAAATTTAAGGAACTGTTAGATAGATATAGATATGGAGACAGGACAACATGAGCCTCACTTGAGCCCTGTACCACACAACAAGGTAAACACACACACACACACACACACACACACACACACACACACTGATAATAGCAATGAGAGAGAGAGAGAGAAAGAGAAAGAGAGAGAGAGAGAGAGAGAGAGAGAGAGAGAGAGAGAGAGAGAGAGAGAGAGAGAGAGAGAGAGATAACGGGAAAAATATAATAATTCCAGTCTTCCTTAGCGTTTTACCGTTTTCCTCAGTGTTTCACAAAGAGAAAACGGAAGCAGCCAGATGACGTCAGAGAAGCTCCGCAGAACGGTCCAGATGGTTAGACCTGGTGTATTTAGACCTTGGCGGCTGTAGTGGCAACCGTAACAGCAGCTAGAGTAACGACTGTAGTAACAACTGCGGCACTGGGTAGAGTTGCGACTGTAGTGGCCGCTGTAACGGCAGCTGCGGTGACAGGTGTCGTAGCGACTGTAGCAACAGCTGTCAAGGCGGGCGGAGTCGCCACGAGACCAGTGACTGCAGGCTGGGGCGAGAGGGCTGAGTGTTGACAAGGGGTCAGGTAAGTAGGTTGAAGACAGGTGTTGAGCGGGCATTGCCTGAGTCGACATCTGTATAATGCCATGAAACGCCTTCCTTCGTTGCCTTCCCTGCGTCTCGCTTCATCTGCTTCCCTCCTTGACTCCTCCACTCGTCGCCTTTCCTCTTCTTCATGTCGTTGATGCAAGTCCTCCTCTCTCCGTCTGTCTTCGTCCTCTTGACTTCTACGCAAGTCAGCTGACAGACGAGACTTCTCCAAGTAGTTAATGAGATGTAGCACACTGTCATACCGCGATGCGTGAGGAGGTGGGTGGGAGTGAAGAAGGAAGGAGTGGGGCAGGTGGGGGGTGAGTAGCAGTGGCTCCAAGGGGGAGCCGCCGCGCGTCCCCCAGGGACTGACGTCGTCTGACGACTCAGTGGCTCCATGCTGTTGTTCGGTGTCTCCGCACTCAGATGAAGGACGCGGATCCGACATGGCAATCTGTGAGGCTCCGTGAACAGGCAGAAAGTGTCCCCACAAGCAAAATAAAAATCCGTGAGATGCAGGGTCTTAGTGCCCTTACACACGAGGACACTAGTGTCCGCCACCGGTGTCGGACACTAGTTGCCTCCCATATTATCAAATGGAGCCTTTCACACGAGGCAACAGCTGTGTCCCAAGCAGACAACTTCCGGGCAACAGATATTTCGGTGTCTCGCTCCCGCAACACGTGGCGGACACTGACGGTTGCCGCCACTCACTGCAAAGCATTGTTTTAAATGGAAGCTTTCACACGTAGCCACCAGTGTTCGCCACCGCTGCCCACTGGCCAGCTTCTCATGCTCAGTTTGACACCCACCATCATCCCATGATGGAAGGAGACGGCCTATCAAGGACAATTTCGAAGATGGTGGAGGAGAAGCTGAACACGGAGGACCTCATTTGTGAAATAGAAAAACTACCAGCACTATGGGACCCATCTTGTGAGGGATATGCAAATAAGATAGAAAAGCAGAACTGCTGGAATGCAATAATGGTGATACTCATTCCTGATTTTGAAGAGAAACCCCTCTCAGAAAAGAAAGAAATACATAAGTCCTTTATGTGTTTCCCGCCATTCTTCCGACTGAGGTGTGTGAGTGGCTCACTAGTTGCCAGGCGGTGTCTTGAGCAAGGACACTAGTGTCCGACACCGGTGGCGTACACTAGTGTCCTCGTGTAAGAGCACTTACAGTGTGTGACAGCGCCTGTGTGCGCGCGCGCGTGTGTGTGGCAGTATCTGGCAACCACTTCGCGTTGAACAAGGGGGATGTAACACGCTGAACTTTTGTCTCCCGCCAGGGGTGAAACGTTCCCTGATAGGGGCGTGAAGAGACACAGGTACGCAAAACACTGCACACACAACACTAGGCAATGCACACGCTATCACAAAAATCACTGCCGCACTGTAGATCCCGGAGAAAGGCATGGACAGGCAGTGGGGTCATGTTGGCTGTGGTGGGGTGACGTGGGTGCCGGCGTCGTTAGAAGTTCCTTTGGTCAAAATACTCACTGCGCCATGTTATGAGGGGTAGCTGTCGGAACAGGACAGCCCGGAAGGTGTAGATTCTTTATAGAAACAAGTACAGACTGTGCTTTCTATACTGAGACCAGGAGCAAACAATTAATGCCGTGGCAGACCCTGAGCACATGGCTGCCTCAGAAGCACCAGCCAGACTAACAGATTACAGGATTGCCAAACGTACAATAAATGTACGTACAATATGGAACATGGTGCAGTATATTAAATATCCAGTCTAAAGTATCAAATGTTTTTGATCAATAAACACACTGATAACAGATTTGTTGTTACTATAATTATTTAAAATTAAGTCAAGTAATTTTGTTTAAAACATCTTTGAGGAATATTTATTTATTTTTTTTTCTGAAACCAAACTGGCAATTTGTTAGCATTTGGTTGTAATCAAGAAATTCCATTAGTCTATTATAAAATTATCTTTCATAGATCGTGCTAATACAACAAATTATAGATTTTGGTAATTAGTGTTGTCATCTGACTTAACTCGTTTACGGATTGGTATCACTTTTGCCATATTTAGCTTTTCTTCAAGAAAATACCGGTTTTTTTTTTTTTTTTTTTATTATTATTTTCTAATTTTTTGGAGCCAAAACTGAATTAGGTTTCTTAATTGTAATATGGATGTTGTCGTAACCAAGTGCTGGATATTTAAATGTTTTAACGATTGTTGTTATTGCATTTGACGAGGTGTTTGTGATATGGAACTCACTATGGCTGTAGAAAAAGTAAGACAGTGGATTACTGTCAAAGCGTGCTGTTGTCTACCAACATAACAAAATAAGCTTTAAAGTGGATACTTCTTTTTAGTTATAAAGTTAAATAATATTTTTTTACTTGCTTTTTCATTTATTGAGTGTAAGATAGATAGGCAGGGGAACGAGACACAGGGACACACGTCTCTCCTATATTGGGCTCGGCCCGGAATTGAGGATACACTCTTGGCGACAAGCAGTGCTTGGCTTGCCTCCGGGAAAACATATCGTACAAATAATAATATATCCAATATCCCCCCCGTAAGATAAATGTGTGCCTGCAACACATTAATCTGATATGTGTATGTGCGTGCGTGTGTGTGTGTGTGTGTGTGTGTGTGTGTGTGTGTGTGTGTGTGTGTGTGTGTGTGTGTGTGTTACACATAGTCGCTCAGCCACCCCGGTCGCCGCACCTGCCTCCTGGATGCGGGGCGTAGCTGAGGTTGGGTGGGGGTTGAGACTTGTGCGGGTGTCGTGGTTGGTTGAGCGGCCGGCGGGGTTGGTGGGCGCAGGGTTGGCGGTGCGGGCGGTGGGGTTGACTCAGCGACGGGCCGCAGATGCTTCCTGTTCCTGAGGCTTATTCGGCCGCAACCATCAAGCCTGACGGTGTACTGCCTATAGGGCAGCGCCTCCACGATCAAGCCCGTGCGGTCCCACATGCCCGAGGCCTGGTTCTGCATCCTTACTCGTGTGCCGGGGGACAGGGGCCGGAGCTGTCTGGGTGTGCAGGTTGCCATCAGGGTGTTGCCTTCCTCCCCCATTTTCACTTCTCTCTCACGCAGCGTCCTTCCCCAGTGCCTGTCCACCTTGTAATGTCGTCGGGCCGTTGGCACGCCATCACGCAGCTGCCTTCCGGTGGCAAGTTGGGCGGGGGACTTGTTGACAGATCGCAGCGGGGTGTTAAGGTACTGCAGCACAGCGAGGGAGGTTTTGTCCGTGTCCAATGAGCCCCCGCTACCTGTGTTGGCTCTGATGATTCTTTTGGCCGTCTTGACCGCTGCTTCGGCCCGCCCGTTTGACTGTGGGTACAGGACAGGCGTGCAATGACACCCCACTTCTTGAGGAATTCCGACATTTCCTCGCTCGCCAGGTTCGGCCCCCCATCAGTGGACAGCTGTTCCGGGGCGCCCCATCGCGTGAAGTACTGCCTCATTTGCCTCTTGATTTTATTAGATGTAGCATCGTGTGGGAAATGGGCGAGTTCTAGCCATCCAGTGAGCCTGTCAGCGTAGACCATGTAGGTGTGCCCCTCATGCTGAAACATGTCCGCCACTGTGGATTGGAATGGGTACTCTGGGGGCGGCGTGATGACGAGTGTTTCTGAGGGCTGAGGGGGAGCGTGCGTCTCGCATGACGTGCACGACGCCCGGTAGTGCTGCAGGTCCCCTTCCAACCCGGGCCAGTATACACATTGCCTTGCCCTCCGCAGCATGGAATCTAGCCCTTGGTGACCAGCGTGTAAGTTTGCTGCTACCTGTGGGCGGAGGGGCTCAGGAATCACGAGTCGCACACAACCCCGGTCAAAGGTGTATGTGACAAGGTCTTGAGAGACTGCCAACCGGTCCCTCACGCCATAGAACGGGCGCAGGCAGGCCACTTCTTGCGCCTTGTGTGGGTGCCAGTCCGCGGCCAACACTTTGGCCAGTAGTAGTTGGTAGACAGGGTCGTCGGCTGCAGATTTTCTCACCGCTGACTCGTCGAGAACGTGACCCTCGTGTTCGGCTGTGGCGATGACCACGGCTGCTACTGCCTCGGTGAGGTCCTCATCCAGGTCGGCGTCGGTGGGGCTTCTGAGGGCTGGGTACCTGGACAGGAAGTCGGCTGCGGCGTTCCTGTTCCAGAATGCGTCTTCGATGTTGCTGTCGTAGAGGAGGGTGTCGTCGATACACTTGTGCTTCCTCACGATGCCTTGGATGGCGTCATCGAAGCGCTTTGTGTATGCGTCGCCAGCAGAACAGTGGCCCATGGGGGTCCGGAGGTACCTGAACCTCCCCCATGGGGTGATGAAGGTGGTGAGACTTCGACTCTCCTCGTCCAGCCTGACTTGGTGGTACCCCCAATAAGCGTCAGCCACTGTCTTGAAGCAATGTTTGGGGACACTAGACACCATGTCGAAGGGGGCGGGGGTGTGGTGTGTCTCTCTGCGGCATGCGGCGTTGAGGCGCTGGTAATCGACGGTGCGCCGCGGTTGCCCTGATTTCTTTGCTACCACAACCATGCGGGCACACCACTCCGTGGGTTCCCCTGCCGGGACGGGCTCGATGACGCCTCGCCGTACGTCGTCTTCAAGCTGGACTTTCACCTCGTCCTCCCAGTGTTTCGGCACCGAGGCGGGCGTGTGGCAGGCGTAGGGGACAGCGTTGGGTGCCAGGTGGATGTGGTGAGGCTCGCCGTCCATCACGGGCAGCGGGCTCCTTGTGGTGTTGAAGGCGGAGGCCGAGAAGTGTTGTAGTAGCCACTCCTCTAGCCGTCGTACGTGCTCCTCGTGTGGCGGGAATGGTATCGTAGCGGGCTTGGCAGGCGGCTGGGCAGGCTCGGCGGTCATGTCACGCGCTTCACGCGTGACATGACCACCCTCACCACTCCCTGTCGGCAGGGAGTGGTGAGGGAAGCCGGCGGGCACCAGCCCCAGCTCCTTGCACGCGCTCAGTGACAGGAACAGCGACCTGGCGGAGGGTACGAAGTATACTTATTGCTGTGTAGCATGGCCGCCAAGGTAAATGTCACACCGGCACGATCCGAGGCACCGTAAGGGCAAGTCCGCTACATCCCGCAAGCCTGCACATCCCTGTAGCTGCGTGGGTTGTATGTTGAGACTGGACAGGAGGGCCGCCCCCGCGACGCACACCTGGGCGCCGGTGTCCGCCACAGCTGCTGTGCGGTGCTTGGCGCCCTTGCCAAGCGCCACTGTTACCTCTATGGTGGGTTGGCGGGACACGTTCGCGCCTGCCGTTGTCACTGATCCCGAGACGGCGTAGGCAGATGCAGTGCCGTGTGGGCGCTTGGAGCTCCTGCAGCACCTCTTGAAGTGACCTTTCTTACGACAGGCGACGCAGACTGCTTCCCTGGCCGGGCAGGAAGCTCTGTCAGGGGCGTGCGAAGTACCACAGTTCCAGCAAGTACGTGAGGGCTGTGTCTTGCCAGAGGTGGTGGCAGCGGCGGCGTCGAGCGTCTGGTTCCCGTCCTCCTCGGCCCGCACGGTGCCAGCCAGCCGCGCGACTGCTTTCCCGCCAACCGCCCACGCCTGTGGTGTATTGGCGGGCTGCCTCATATGCACAACACATGGCCCTTAGGGCGTCCACACTGCCTAACGAGTCACACGTCTGATACGAGTACACCTGCTGTTTGAGGCCCGTGTCGCGGATGCCTACCACAAGCTTTTTCAATAGCAAGTACTCAGAGAGGTTGAGGCTGCACTGGGGACAGTCGAAAGCGCAGTCGTTGACTTTCTGGGCTCCTCGTACGAAGTAGTCACTAACACACTCGTCCTGCCCTTGGCTGACACCGAAAAACTCTGCCCACTGCACTGCCGGGCTGGAGGAGCGAAGCACTAGGTTACCAATGGCGTCCAGCGCCTCCTGCTGTGTGAGGGCGCTCCACTGGTTGAAGGTGAATCTGGCGTCCAAGGCACGTTGCAGCGGGGGGCCACAGAGGAGTCTGACGTGATGGACCGCTTCCTGGCGTGGCCAGGAAGAAGGAGAAGGAAGAAGGAGAAGCCAGCACTCCATGGACCGTTTCCACGACCTGAATGCAGCTGGTGTCATATCCAGGTCGCATTTCTCGGGGGCAGCCGAGAGAGGCACCCGAGGGGCGGGCGCCACGTTGCCTCGTGTGATGAGCGCCGCCATGTTGGCCTGCAAGGTGGTGATGGCTTGTTGCTGGTCACTGATGGTCTGCCTTGCCTGCTGGAGCAGCGGCTGGAGGCTGCGAGGAACCACTGTCGTCGAGGCCCTAGGCGTCGAGAGAGGGGATCGGCGAGGTAGAGGCATCTTGACCGGTGTAGGTAAGGGTTTCACTGTGCCATGTAAGATAGCTAGGCAGGGGAACGAGACATAGGAACACACGTCTCTCCTTTACTGGGCTCGGCCCGGAACTGAGGATACACTCTTGGCGACAAGCAGTGCTTGGCTTGCCGCCGGGAAAACATATCGTACAAATAATAATATATCCAATAGGCAGGGTCTTACAGTGTGTGACAGCGCCTGTGCGCGCGCGCGCGTGTGTGTGGCAGTATCTGGCAACCACTTCGCGTTGAACAAGGGGAATGAAACACGCTGAGCTCTTGTCTCCCGCCAAGGGTGAAACGTTCCCTGATAGCGGCGTGAAGAGACACAGGTACGCAAAACACTGCACACACAACACTAGACAATGCACACGCTATCACAAAGATCACTGCCGCACTGTAGATCCCGGAGAAAGGCATGAACAGGCAGTGGAGTCCTGTTGGCTGTGGTGGGGTGACGTGGGTTCCTTTGGTCAAAATACTCACTGCGCCATGTTATGTGGGGTAGCTATCGGAACAGGACAGCCCGGAAGGTGTAGATTCTTTATAGAAACAAGTACAGACTGTGCTTTCTATACTGAGACCAGGAGCAAACGAATAATGCCGTGGCAGACCCTGAGCACATGGCTGCCTCAGAAGCACCAGCCAGACTAACAGATTACAGGATTGCCAAACGTACAATAAATGTACGTACAATATGGAACATGGTGCAGTATATTAAATATCCAGTCTAAAGTGTCAAATGTTTTTGATCAATAAACACACTGATAACAGATTTGTTGTTACTATAATTATTTGAAATTAAGTCAAGTAATTTCGTTTAAAACATCTTTGAGGAATATTTATTTATTTTTTTTTTCTGAAACCAAACTGGCAATTTGTTAGCATTTGGTTGTAATCAAGAAATTCCATTAGTCTATTATAAAATTATCTTTCATAGATCGTGCTAATACATCAAATTATAGATATTGGTAATTAGTGTTGTCATCTGACTTAACTCGTTTACGGATTGGTATTACTTTTGCCATATTTAGCTTTTCTTCAAGAAAATACCAGTTACGTTTTTTTTATTATAATTTTATAAATTTTTGGAGCCAAAACTGAATTAGGTTTCTTAATTGTAATATGGATGTTGTCGTAACCAAGTGCTGGATATTTAAATGTTTCGACGATTGTTGTTATTGCATTTGACGAGGTGTTTGTGATATGGAACTCACTATGGCTGTAGAAAAAGTAAGACAGTGGATAACTGTCAAAGCGTGCTGTTGTCTACCAACATAACAAAATAAGCTTTAAAGTGGATAATTCTTTTTAGTTATTAAGTTAAATAATATTTTTTTACTTACTTTTTAATTTATTGAGGATTTCTTCAATAACTTGCCGAGTCTTATTGTCATTGTCCTTGCTATAATATATATATATATATATATATATATATATATATATATATATATATATATATATATATATATATATATATATATATATATATATATATATATATATATATATGGGAGGAGGAGGCAGTAGGCACCTGCCGAAATGATAATTACTCCCAGTGTGGTAAAAAGCAATGGACCAGGAGGTGCTGTGAACTTATCATTAAACCCAGCTGTGACCTCACTGAACGTTTCCCATTGTATCTCACAACACAAGGGGGCAGTCACAGCCTGCCCTCTAAAGACAACTCTCTTCTTTCACACAAAACTACAAACACCTAATAACACACACACCCTTCACTGAAAAATTCAAAATTATCATGGGGACTGGTATACCAGCCTGCTGTCACCGTCTCTTCTCTGATGGGCTCCTCCGATCACAATCTCATATCTGTATCTTGTCCTATCGCTGCAATCCCTCCTCAGTGTCCCCCTAAGCGAAGGTGACTCTGGCGTTTTGCCTCTGCTAGTTGGGGAGGACTTGAGAAGGTATTTTGCTGATTTTCCTTTGAATGACTACTGCTTCCGTGTCAAAGACCCGTCTTTGTGTGTTGAGCACATAAGAGAGGTGATAGTGTCTGGCATGGAGGCGTACATACCTCACTCTTTTTCTCGACCTAAACCTTCCAAAGCTTCGTTTAACACAGCTTATTCTTGTGCTATACGTGATAGAAAGGTGGCCCACAAAAGGTACTTAAGGCTTCCATCACCAGAATCTCATACACTATATTTCTAACCGGAACCATGTCAACTCTGTTCTCCAACTAGCCAAAACTCCTTCATTAATAGAAAGTATCAAAATCTTTCAAGATCTAACTCCCCTCGTGGCTTCTGGCATCTAGTCAAAAATATTTCCAATAATATTACTTCCTCTCCTTTCCCTCCTTTATTTCAACCAGATGGCGCTATTTATATCACATCTATCTCTTAAACTGAACTCTTCGCTCAAACCTTTGCTAAAAACGATTCAGGACTTGTTCTTCCCCCTCTCCTCCACCCTGCTCCTTCATGCTATCTATTAAAATTATTCGCAGTGAAGTTTTCCATGCCCTCGCTAGCCTAAACCCTCGAAAGGCTTATGGACCTGATAGGATCCCTTCCATTGCCTCCGTGCTTGCACTTTGCCTAGTCCAACTCTTTCAATTCTTTCAACTCTATGTCTCTCATCATCTACCTTTCTTTCTTGCTGAAAGTTTGCCTACATTCAGCCTGTTCCTAAAAAGGGTGACCGTTCTAATCCCTCAAACTACCATCCTATTGCTTTAATTAATTTCCTGCCTATCTAAAGTTTTTGAATCTACCCGTAACAGGAAGATTCTTAAACATCCATCACTTCAAAACCTTCTATCTGATCGTCAGTATGGGTTCCGCCAAGGCCGCTCTACTGGTGATCTTCTGGCTTTCCTTACTGAGTCTTGGTCATCCTCGTTTAGAAATTTTGAAGAAACTTTTGCCAGAGGCTTTTGATTGAGTCTGGCACAAAGCTTTGATTTCCAAACTACCCTCCTACGGATTTTATCCTTCTTTCTGCAACTTCATCTCAAGTTTCGTATTTAACCGTTCTATTGCTGCTGTGGTAGACAGTCACTGTTCTCCTAAATATATTAACAGTGCTGTTCCTCTGGGATCTATCCTATCACCCACTCTCTTCTTATTATTCATCAATGACCTTCTAAGCCAAACTTTTTGTCGTATCCACTCCTCCGCTGATGATACCACCCTGCACTTTTACACGCCTTTTCATAGACGTCCATCACTTCAGGAAGTAAACATTTCATGCAGGGAAGACACAGAACGCTTGACGTCTAATCTTTCTAAAATTTCTGATTGGGGCAGAGTAAACTTGGTATTGTTCAATGCCTCAAAAACTCAATTCTTCCATCTATCAACTCGACACAACCTTTCAGACGACTATCCCCTCTTCTTCAATGACAATCAAGTGTCCCCCTCTTCTACACTGAACATCCTCGGTCTGTCCTTTACTTAAGAACATAAGAACATAAGAACATAAGAAATAAGGGAAGCTGCAAGAAGCGACCAGGCTTACACGTGGCAGTCCCTGTATGAAACACACCTACCTATTTCCATCTGCTATCCCCATCCATAAACTTGTCTAATCTTCTCTTAAAGCTCTCTAGTGTCCTAGCACTAACTACATGATTACTGAGTCCATTCCACTCGTCTACCACTCTATTTGAGAACCAATTTTTTCCTATCTCCTTCCTAAATCTAAATTTTTCAAGCTTGAACCCGTTATTTCTTGTTCTACCCTGGTTGCTGATCCTAAGAATTTTGCTTACATCTCCCTTGTTATAACCCTTATACCACTTAAAGACTTCTATCAGGTCACCTCTTAACCTACGTCTCTCTAAAGAATGTAAATTCAACAGCTTCAACCTCGCCTCGTAAGGAATACTCCTCATCCCCTGTATCCTTTTAGTCATTCTCCTCCGTACTGATTCTAATAGACCTATATCTTTCCTGTAATGTGGGGACCAAAACTGCACCGCGTAGTCTAGATGAGGTCTGACCAGCGCCAAGTATAACTTTAATATTACTCCCGGCCTTCTACTTTTGACACTCCTAAAAATGAATCCTCCGAACTGGAAACTTCACATCTCATCTCTAGCTAAAACAGCTTCTATGAAGGTAGGTGTTATGAGACGTCTCCCAGAGTTATTTATTTATTTATTTATTTATTTATTTTTTTTTTTTTCACCCCCCATAGCTGATAACTGTGTATGTATGGAGTATGCTTCACATGTCTGGGGGGTTCCACTCATACCGCTCTTCTAGACAGGGTGGAATCAAAAGCTTTTCGTCTCATCAACTCCTTTCCTCTAACTGACTGTCTTCAGCCTCTCTCTCATCGCCGCAATGTTGCATCTCTAGCTGTCTTCTACCACGATTTTCAAACTAACTGCTCTTCTGGTCTTACTAACTGCATGCCTCCCTTCCTCCCGCGGCTCACAGCTCAAGACTCTATTTTCTTT
>NC_087179.1:5281944-5286944 GCF_035594125.1 Scylla paramamosain
ACGATGTGTAGGCAACAAAGTGTAACGAAGGAGGCCAGTTATGATGGAGCCGACCCGGCTAGCCGTGCAAAGCCGTCGGTGGGGACATAAACAAACCACTTCCCACGCCCTCTATCAGATCTGGCACCTTCCGGCCAGCAGGATACATCTCCTTTGCCGTTGAGCTGTGGCGGTCTGAATTAGGAATGGTGGCTTACAGTACGGTCCAAGGACCTTAAAAGTGCACCACTGTGCCCATCGTGAACCGAAATCAGCTGCAGAACCTCCTCCCACTGTTGCCTCTCGGTAAACTTGGAATGTTTTTTTGGGTTGTGGACTGTTTGAGATTTATTGGTATGATGGTTCTTGTATTTGTGTAATTGAAGAAAGACTGCCAAGGAACTTTTGGTTATATTTATTTATACCATACAGCTTTCAGGTCATTTAGGTGAGTATTGGTGTTTAATGGTACAATGCTCTTTGTGGTTGAATGATTGAGGCGTTTGTATATATGTTTTCATTGTTTTTTTTATTTTTCATTTTAATGAATATTTCATGATTCATATTTTCTAGTGTGTGCCAGATCTTAGTTGCTTGTTCGTGGGTGAATAAGTTTACCGGTTTGGTTTTAGTATGTAAGTGCATATCTTCTGTGTGCAATGAATAAGGGTATCTTTAATTAGTGGCAAAACGTAGGGATTTGTTTTGAATTCTTTTAAAGTCTTTTTGCTCATGCAGCGTATAAGGATAGGTAGATATTAGATGATTGGTATCAATAATGTCTTTGAAAAATGCGTCATTATTTTTTTCAGGAAGGTTTGATAATCTATACAATTTTGCTAATGCTTTATTTATTTATTTATTTATTCATGTATTTATTTTTTTTGTCTTGTATGTGTTCTAAGTAACCGGTGTTAGTAATGATAAGACCCAGGCTTCTGTCTTTTTTTTTTTTTTATAAATTTCTCTATTGTTAATTCTGAGTGGGATGGTGGCTGTAGCTGATAAGCGTATGTGTGTGAATTTTTTATATTTGTCTTCATTTTCCAGTTTTCTCAAATTTGTTTATTATCGATTTACTTCTCCGTTATTTTATTTAGCATTTGTTTTGAATTTCCATGGAGAGCCTATGATCTGTATAATGTCGTCACCATACGATGCACTTATTCCTCTATATGTAAGTGGACCATCATTGGTGTACATTGCAAAAAGCGTTGGAGCTAGTACACTGCCCTGTGGTACACCTGACTGAAGTCCAAATTTTGGTCCTAGGTAATTATAACCATTATTTGATCTTTCCTTACATTTAAGTAGTCACAGAGGAATTAGTCTACAGTTTCTGGTAAACTATATATATATATATATATATATATATATATATATATATATATATATATATATATATATATATATATATATATATATATATATATATATATATATATATATATATATGTATATATATATATATATATATATATATATATATATATATATATATATATATATATATATATATATATATATATATATATATATATATATATATATATATATATATATATATATATATATATATATATATATATATATATATATATGAGGAGGAGGCAGTAGACACCTGCCGAAACGATAATTACTCCCAGTGAGGTCTAATGCACTGTTCAGGGGGTGCTGTGAACCTATCATTAAACCCAGCTGTGACCTCACTGAACGTTTCCCTTTGTGTCTCACGACACCAGGGGGCAGTCACAGCATGCCCTCTAAAGACAACTCTCTTCCTCCACACAAAACTACAAGCACCTAATAACACACACACCCTTCACTCAAAAAATTTTAAAATCATAATGGCGACTCCTACACCAGCCTCGGAGTCCCCATCTGGGGAGGGGACCATAAATGTCCCCAGGTCGGACTGCCTTTCTGTCGACGACCCTAAGTGTCTTGACACCCCCCCTCAACTTTTTCTTCATTAACTTCTGCAACATTCGCGGTCTAAGATCTAATTTTCAATCTGTAGAACACCACCTCTCCTCTTCTAAACCTCATCTTCTTTTCCTCACTGAAACTCAGGTATATGAGGCAACTGACAGTAGCCCGTTTTCTGTTCCCTCCTACTTTCTCTATCCTCATTTTCGATCCAAAGCTGGATGCTGCGTTTATGTGCGGAATGACTTAACCTGCTCTCGTGCCCACGCTCTTGAATCTTCCGAGTTTTCCACCATCTGGCTATGACTACAGAGTCACTCTCAAACTAAATTTATCTGTGCTGTATACCTCTCATCTAACTCCTCTGACTATAAGAAATTCTTTGACTACTTAACTTCCAAAGTGGAGCACATTCTGACCCTCTTCCCTTTTGCAGAGATCTCCATTCTTGGAGACTTCACTGACCATCCTGGTGAACTAGCCTACAACTTTGCTATTCTCTACGAACTAGAGCAATTGGTGCAACACCCTACTCGTATTCTTGACCGTCTTGGAGATACGCCCAACATTCTTGACCTTTTCCTGAACTCTAATCCTTCTGCTTATGCTGTCACTTTTTCTTCTCCGTTGGGCTCCTCCGATCACAATCTCATCTTTATATCTTGTCCTGTCGCTCCAATCCCTCCTCAGGATCCCCCTAAGCGAAGGTGCCTCTGGCGTTTTGCCTCTGCTAGTTGGGGGGACCTGAGGAGGTATTTTGCTGATTTTCCTTGGAACGACTACTGCTTCCGTGTCAAAGACCCGTCTTTGTGTGCTGAGCGCATAACAGAGTGATAGTGTCTGGCATGGAGGCGTACATTCCTCACTCTTTTTCTCGTCCTAAACCGTCTAAACCTTGGTTTAACACAACTTGTTCTCGTGCTATATATGATAGAGAGGTGGCCCACAAAAGGTACTTAAGGCATCCATCACCAGAATCTCATGCACTTTATGTTTTTGCCCGGAACCATGCCAAGTTTGTTCTCCAACTAGCCAAAAACTCCTTCATTAACAGAAAGTGTCAAAACCTTTCAAGATCTAACTCCCCTCGTGACTTCTGGCATCTAACCAAAAATATCTCCAATAACTTTGCTTCTTCTTCTTTCTCTCCTCTATTTCAACCAGATGGCACCACTGCTATCACATCTATTTCGAAAGCTGAACTCAAACCTTTGCTAAAAACTCTACCTTGGACGATTCTGGGCTTGTTCCTCCTTCTCCTCCACCCTTTGACTATTTCATGCCACCTATTAAAATTCTTCGCAATGATGTTTTCCATGCCCTCGCTGGCCTAAACCCTCGGAAAGCTTATGGACCTGATGGGGTGCCTCCTATTGTTCTCCGAAACTGTGCCTCCGTGCTTGCACCTTGCCTAGTCAAACTCTTTCAGCTCTGTCTGTCAACATCTACCTTTCCTTCTTGCTGGAAGTTTGCCTACATTCAACCTGTTCCTAAAAAGGGTGACCGTTCTAATCCCTCAAACTACCGTCCTATTGCTTTAATTTCCTGCCTCTCTAAAGTTTTTGAATCTATCCTCAACAGGAAGATTCTTAAACATCTATCACTTCACAACCTATCTGATCGCCAGTACGGGTTCCGTCAAGCCCGCTCTACTGGTGATCTGGCTTTCCTTACTGAGTCTTGGTCATCCTCTTTTAGAGATTTTGGTGAAACTTTTACTGTTGCCTTGGACATAACAAAAGCTTTTGATAGACTCTGGCACAAAGCTTTGATTTCCAAACTACCCTCCTACGGCTTCTATCGTTCTCTCTGTAACTTCTTGTGTTCTCTCTGTCTCTTCTGACCGTTCTATTGCTGCTGTGGTAGACGGTCACTGTTCTTCTCCTAAATCTATTAACAGTGGTGTTCCTCAGGGTTATGTCCTGTCACCCACTCTCTTCTTAATATTCATTAATGATCTTCTAAACCAAACTTCTTGTCCAATCCACTCCAATGCTGATGATACCACCCTGCACTTTTCCACGTCTTTTCATAGACGTCCAACCCTTCAGGAGGTAAACATTTCACGCAGGGAAGCCAGGGAACGCTTGACTTCTGATCTTTCTAAAATTTCTAATTGGGGCAGAGCAAACTTGGTATTGTTCAATGCTTCAAAAACTCAATTCCTCCATCTATCAACTCGACACAACCTTCCAGACAACTATCCCCTCTTCTTCAATGACACTCAACTGTCCCCCTCTTCTACACTGAACCTCCTCGGTCTGTCCTTTACTTATAATCTGAACTGGAAACTTAACATCTCATCTCTCTCTAAAACAGCTTCTATGAAGTTAAGTGTTCTGAGACGTCTCCGCCAGTTTTTCTCACCCTCCCAGCTGCTAACTCTGTACAAGGGCCTTGTCCGTCCATGTATGGAGTATGCTTCACATGTCTGGGGGGGTTCCACTCATACTGCTCTTCTAGACAGGGTGGAATTAAAAGCTTTTCGTCTCATCAACTCCTCTCCTCTAACTGACTATCTTCAGCCTCTCTCTCACCGCCGCAATGTTGCATCTCTAGCTGTCTTCTACCGTTATTTTCATGCTAACTGCTCTTCTGATCTCGCTAACTGCATGCCTCCCCTCCTCCCGCGGCCTCGCTGCACAAGACTTTCTTCTGTCTCTCACCCCTATTCTGTCCACCTCTCTAACGCAAGAGTTAACCAGTATTCTCAATCATTCATCCCTTTCTCTGGTAAACTGTGGAACTCCCTGCCTGCTTCTGTATTTCCACCTTCCTATGACTTGAATTCCTTCAAGAGGAAGGTTTCAAGACACTTATTTATCAATTTTTGACTACCGCTTTGGACCCTTTTATGGGACTGGCATTCCAGTGGGCATTTTTTTTATTGGATTTTTGTTGCCCTTGGCCAGTGTCCTTCCTACATAAAAAAAGAAAAAAAAAAAAAAAAAAAAAAAAAAAATATATATATATATATATATATATATATATATATATATATATATATATATATATATATATATATATATATATATATATATATATATATATATATATATATATATATATATATATATAACATCGAATAGCAC
>NC_087179.1:5291944-5296944 GCF_035594125.1 Scylla paramamosain
TGTGCCAGTCTCTGTCAAAAGATTTTCATATATCTATGGCAACAGCAAAAGTTTCACCAAAATCTCTAAAAGAGGATGACCAAGACTCAGTAAGGAAAGTCAAAAGATCACCAGTAGGGAGAGCCCTTGACTCAAACCATACTGATGATCAGATAGAAGGTTATCAAGTGATAGATGTTTAAGAATCTTCCTGTTGAGAATAGATTAAAAAACTTTAGATAGGCAGGATTAAAGCAATAGGACGGTAGTTTGAGGGATTAGAACGGTCACCCTCTTTGGGAAAAGGCTGAATGTAGGCAAACTTCCAACAAGAAGGAAAGATGGATGTTGACAGCGAAATTTGAAAGAGTTTGACTAGATGCAGGAGGCACAGTTTCGGAGAACAATAGGAGGCACCCCATCAGGTCCATAAGCCTTCCGAGGGTTTAGGCCAGCGAGAGCATGGAAAACATCATTGCGAAGAATTTTAATAGGCAGCATGAAGTAGTCAAAGGGTGGAGCAGAGAGAGGAACAAGCCCTGAATCGTTCAAAGTAGAGTTTTTAGCAAAGGTCTGAGTGAAGAGTTCAGTTTTTAGAGATTGATGTGATAGCAGTGGTGCCATCTGGTTGAAATAAAGAAGGGAAAGAAGAAGTAAAGTTATTGGAAATATTTTTGGCTAGATGCCAGAAATCACTAGGGGAGTTAGATCTTGAAAGATTTTGACACTTTCTGTAAATGAAGGAGTTTCTGGCTCTTTGAAGAACAGAATTGACATGGTTCGGGCAGAAATATAAAGTGCATGAGATTCATGAGACATATAAAGTGTATGAGAGAAAAAGAGTGAGGAATGTACGCCTCCATACCTTTGTGTGCGCTCCGCACACAAAGACGGGTCTCGGACGCGGAAGCAGTAGTCATTCCAAGGAAAATCAGCAAAATACCTCCTTAGGTCCTATCGCTCCAGTCTCTCCTGAGGATCATGAATCGCTCCAGTCCCACCTCAGGATCCTCAGTTGGGGGAAACTGAGGATCCTGAGGTGGGACTGGAGCGATTCATGATCCTCAGGAGAGACTGGAGCGATAGGACAAGATGCAGATATGAGATTGTGACAGCATAAGCAGAAGGATTAGAGGTCAGGAAAAGGTCAAGAATGTTGTGCGTATCTCCAAGACGGTCAGGAATACGAGTAGAGTGTTGCACCAATTGGTCTAGGTCGTGCAGGATAGCAAAGTTAAAGGCAAGTTCACCAGGGTGGTCAGTGAAGGCAGAGTTGGTGGTCAACTTTGAAGTCTTCAAGAATGGAGATCTCTGCAAAGATCTGCAAGAGAGTCAGAATGTGCTCCACTTTGGAAGTTAAGTAGTCATAGAATTTCTGATAGTCAGAGGAGTTAGGTGAGAGGTATACAACACAGATAAATTTAGTTTGAGAGTGACTCTGTAGTCATAGCTAGATGGTGAAAAACTAGGAAGATTCAAGAGCGTGGGCACACGAGCAGGTTAAGTCATTGCGCACATAAACGCAACATCCAGCTTTGGATTGAAAATGAGGATAGAGAAAGTGGGAGGGAACAGAAAAGGGACTACTGTCAGTTGCCTCAGACACCTGAGTTTGAGTGAGGAAAAGAAGATGAGGTGGAGAGATGGTGTTCTAGAGATTGAAATTTAGACCTTGGACCGCGAATGTTGGAGAAGTTAATGAAGAAAAATTTGAGGGGGGTGTCAAGACACTTAGGGTCGTTGTCAGAAGGACAGTCTGACCTGGGGACATTTGTTGTCTCCTACCCAGATGGGGACTCCGAGGATGGTGTAGGAGTCGCCACGAGAGTTTTGAAATTTTGAGTGAAGGGTGTGTGTGTTATTAGGTGTTTCTAGTTTTGTGTAGGGGAAGAGTTAGTTGTCTTTAGTTGTCTGAGAGTGCCCCCTTGTGTTGTGAGACACAAAAGGAAACGTTCAGTGAGGTCACAGCTGGGTTTAATGATAAGTTCTCAGCACCCCCTTATCCAGCGCTTTAGACCTCAATAGGAGTAATTATCGTTTCGGCAGGTGCCTACTCCCTCCTCCTTAGTACTACTATTACTGTTACTTCTACTACCAGTAGTACTACTACTGTTATGGCTACTGTTACTGTTACTACTACTACTGCTACTGCTGCTACTACTACTACTACTACTACGAATCACCTCGACTGAGGCTTTCTGCGCAGGCGCACTGGTCCTGTTCTTCATGATTAGCTTCGTGTGGCGAAAATAAGCTGTTTTGCCTTGGCTCCTTTGAACTAGGGGATTTGAGCTTTTTTGAGGTGTTGTGAGGTCTGACACAAATCCTTATTTATGAAATTTTTTTATTCCTTTGAGCTTACATTCTCCATTACGGCCTCTCTGCCGCAGTATCTTGTGAACGAGAGATGATGTGTCGGTTGCGGTTTTCGAAGTGCTGGCCCACTCTATGAGCACGTTCCAGCTGCATGTCGGGTAGTCCAAGCTTGTCCTCCAGCAATTTCGAGACTTCAGAGGTCGCTTGTTCCCAATTTTCGCTTTCCTCTCTTATATGCCGATTATTTGGAAGTTGTTACGGAGACTGTAGTCTTCCTAGTAGTTGCATCTCTCTTCAAGGTCCTTAATATGTTGTCGGCTGTCCAGTAGTTCGTCATTTAACTGTCTGATGTTTTCCTTGTTCTCTCTCTTTCGCGCTGATTTGTTTCTTGCTTCAAAGCGTCCACTTCCTTCTCGGTGAATTCCAGGCTCTTCGTCACTTCTACGGTATTTTGCAGATATTATATATTGTCGTCCATTTGCTAGACAAACTTCAAGTGCAGTACGAAATGCCTAGTCTTGCGAAACTAGAAGAGTCTTCAAAGCTGCTTCGTTCATCTTGAAACCGAAAAAAAAAAAGAAAAAAAAATGGAAAGTGGACCCGGCAGCAGAGCGATGGAATACACGTCTGATCTATATGATGTTCAGGACAAGAGAGAGAAAAAGAGAGAGAGAGAGAGAGAGAGAGAGTCTAATCATATGTAATTGTCATCAAAAGTATGGTATTCCTAGAAAAAATAAATAAATAAATAAAATGAAATAAATCTACCTAAGGGTTACGGAATTGAAGACCTCGGGAAATCAAAACCAAAAACCGACATGTCAATTACTGATATTAATATTTTAATATTCATCTACATATTGTTACTGGCAGAAAATGTTCCTCCATCTGCTTCTTAGAAATAATTATTTCCCTTGTTGCAAAACATGTCGAGGAGAGAGCAGAAAGTTTGGAATGAATGTGACGTAACAGTACAGTAAAATTTATTAAAACAAGAGTCTAAGGCAGATGAAGAAGGCTTACCTCTCACCTATATGTACGGGATGGGAGAAGGGGGAGGGGGGCTGATGTTCATATGCAGGCAATAATAGCATTTATTTTCATTTAATCGGCCGATTTTTTTGAGTATTTTGCTTCAAGACCACCATGGAAGAGAAATGACAGGACATAAAAGTAATATGCGTTTGCAGAACACTAAATTTCGAGAAGGAAAATGTGACCAGAGACGTTGAGTGCATTAAAATAAAAAGAGATCAAATGATGTTCATGAAAGAAACTGAAGAAGAAAAAAAAAAAAAAAAAAATTGGTGACGCTTGAAAGTAAGTAAAAGACTGACTGTTTGCGATGGATAGACAAAATGAGACTAAGGAAGACGTACATGATGATATGCACAGAGGCAGGCAGAGATCAGATGAAAGGGAAACTGCATTCGGAGAAAATACAGTTTTGTCAGAGACCGTCATTGATTTGTAAAAGTAAATGTGTGAATATCACTCATCGCACTAAAGTAATGAAGGAAAGATCCATACATCATTCCACATACTGCACCGATATGATTCAATTTATCAACACACACACACACACACACACACACACACACACACACACACACACACACACACACACAGGTTCGTCACTCAAGAGAGGTCGGAACTGACCTTGTGGTGTGGCCATGTGGGCCACAACCCTTGCACTCCAACTACTATCTGTGGATGAAATAAGTGTAACAACACTAGACTACAGTAAAACATTTACTTCTGTGAATTTAAGAGATCTGAACGTAACACAGTGCACATAAAAAGAAAGCGGATCACCCAAAAACCCACCTCACAGTGTACAGCGCCAGCACAAACCTCATCCTAGACTACTGATCAAATCTGCTCTAACCGATGCTAACTAGATAGTGATCACAATGAACCCTGCACACAATACAACCTTAAAGGAGATGACTGTCCACCACACTCCCGCATTGTACACTGTAAAAATGAAGATGCAAGTAAAATGTCTTTCCCACTTTCTCCAACTACAAATTGCCAAAATCTCAATTCACCAGTTGCTAAGCACGTACATTGTACTCGTATTTGCAGTCGCTCGGATACAGTTTCCTTTATAAACTACTACTACTACTACTACTACTATTGTTTTTTTTTTGTTTTTCTTTTTATATATCATCATTATTGAGACATTTTGGATAAGTGGAGGAAGATGTAAGGAACAACGTGAGTGACGAGAGAAGTTTATTTATATTATTATTATTATTATTATTATTATTATTATTATTATTATTATTATTATTGTTATTATTATTATTATCATTATTATTATTATTATTATAATTATTGTTATTATTATTATTATTGTTACTATTACTATTATTATTATTATTATTATTATTATTATTATTATTATTATTATTGTTGTTGTTGTTATTGTTGTTCCACTGCTTAGTTATTATACTGTACCAGCGGCAATAGCGTTATATTAATAGACTTGAGAGAAAATTCCCATTACAATACTAATTGCAAGTTTTACTTAAAGTTACAGTTTGAGAGTTCACCCGTTACGGGAAATAAAATAATGTGATGTTTATGAATGTTTTTGAATGAGGCACTCTGCGTCGTTTCTGGTTACTGGAGAGACGGTAGGTACATGTCACTGTGTCTTTTTTTTTTTTTTTTTTATTAATAAAACAGCAACACTTTAC
>NC_087179.1:5301944-5306944 GCF_035594125.1 Scylla paramamosain
TTTTGTTTTATTTTGCAAACAAATAAATACAAGAACTTAGCATGAAAACAGTGTCTGAAACATTATACGTCTTAAAGACGAAAATTTGTGTAATAGCGAAAAGATTGAGCTACGCACACATTACATCTCTTAATATGTTCAAAAGACTTTACATTTCTCACAAATGCCTGCTTTTAATATTCACGTTGAGCCGTAGTGATCACAGTGACCTTTTATTTATTTTTTTTATTTTATTTTTTTTTTTCTGTAGAAGGGGCACCGGCCAATGGAAACAAAAATTGCTCCCCCCCCCAAAAAAAAAAAGCCCACTGAGTTGCCGGTCCCCATAAAGAGTCGAAAGAATTAATCAGAAATACAGAATAAGAGTCTTGAATCCTCCCTCTTAAAAGAGTGCAAATCATAGGAAGGTGGAAATACAGAAAAAAGCAGGGAGTTCCAGAGTTTACCAGAGAAAGGGATAAATGACTGAGGATACTGATTAATTTTCGCATTAGAGAGGTGGACAGAATAAGAAGAGAAAGAAGAAAATCTTGTGCGGTCTTGTGCGGCAAGACCGCGGGAGGAGGGGAGGCATGCAGTTAGCAAAATCAGAAAAGCAGTTAGCATAAAAATAGCGGTAGAAGGTAGGAAGAGATCCAACATTGTGGCAATGAGAAAAAAGGCTGAAGACAGTCAGTTACAGGAGAGGAGTTGATAAGACGAAAAGCTTTTGATTCCACTCTGTCTAAAAGAACAGTATGAGTATGGAGTGAGATAATAAGAGATGTAACATTGTGGCCATGAGAAAGAGATTGAAGTCAGTCAATTAGAGGAGAGGAATTGATAAAACGAAAAGCTTTTGATTCCTCCCTGTCTAAAGAACGGTAGGAGTGGAACTCCCCAACACATGTAAAGTATACTCCCCTGTACAAAGTTAGCAGATGATGGGGGGGAGGGTGAGAAAAACTGGCTGAGACGACAAAGAACACCTAACTTCATAGATGTTTTAGCTACAGGTGAGATATGAAGTTTCCAATTAAGATTATAAAAAAAAAAGAACAGACCGAGGATGTTCAGTGTAGGAGACGGGGGACAGTTGAGTGTCACTGAAGAAGAGTGGATAGTTGTCTGGAAGGATAGTTGTCTGGAATGTGTCGAGATGATAGATAGAGGAATTGTATCGAATAGTTTTTTTGCTAATGATTGCTTTGATAAAATGAAAGTGAAAGTGTCTTGGCCACCCGTTATCACCACTGTTCTAGTTTAGATAAGATAATTGCCCAGTTGATGATGCTTGCCACTGCTGGATCAAATAAGGAGCTTGGTGTGGTGGTAGTGTGAAGGACCTGTAGTGAGTTTGGTATTGTTGGCAGCGTGGAGGACCAGTAGTGAGCATGGTATTGTTGGTAGCGTGGAAGTCGTGGGTAATAAGTTGATGTTGCTGATGTGTGCGAGTAAAAGACATGATTTATCAGAGTTCTTCTTGATTTAATAATAGACAAAATGTACACACGTGATACGAGACGAGACACAGATGATTATAGACGTCACAAATGATTGCTCTCTCTCTCTCTCTCTCTCTCTCTCTCTCTCTCTCTCTCTCTCTCTCTCTCTCTCTCTCTCTCTCTCTCTCTCTCTCTCTCTCTCTCTCTCTGAAGTGATATGAGCTGGACTACTCGTGAAGTGATGATGGCCGAGCACACTGTTGTGAACTCTCTCGAAAGACTGACAGACTGTGAATGGGACTGACTGACTGTGACTGGACTCTCGGACGGGGACTGACTCTAGCTACGCATGCGGGCTATACTTATGTGAGATAAGTGGATCACGAATACAACTTCTGGGATGAAGAATGATCAATGAGATGCCAGGAAATAGGGTGAAGGAGACGATGGTAGAGGTCGTTATATTAGCCGTTGACCAGAAAGGAAGACTCAGAGGCGAAAGCAGATGTTATCCCTAAGAACTGGAAGGAAGGTGAGAGTTCCCTTGAGATAAGGAAAAGGAGGAGAAAGGTTAAAAATAGAATAGGCTGGCTGTCCATGGGCATACGCGGAATGAATATTTGAACACATCGCATGTAGAATGAATATATGAAATGATATATGAAAGGTTTCACCAAACTCTCCAAAAGAGGATGACCAAGACTCAGTATGGAAAGCCAGATGATCACCAATACTGCGTTCTTAACGGAACCCATACTAGCGATCAGAGAGAAGGCTGTGAAGTGATAGATGTTAAAGAATCCTCCTGTTGATGATGAATTAAAAAAACTTTAGATAGGCAGAAAATCAAGGCGATAGGACGGTAGTTTAAGGAATTAGAGCCGTCACTCTTTTTTAAGAACAGGATGAATGTAGGGGCAAACTTTCAGCAAGAAGGAAAGGTAGATGTTGACAGACAGAGTTGAAAGAGTTTGACTAGGCAAGGTGGAAGCACGGAGGTATAGTTTCGGAGAGCAGTAGGAGGGACCCCATCAGGTCCAAAAGCATTCTTAAAGTTTAGGCCAGCGAGGGCATGGAAAACATTATTGCGAAGAATTTTAAAAGGTAGCATGAACTAGTCACAGAATAGAGGAGAGGGAAGGAGAGGGACTCATCCAAGTTAGAGTTTTTAGCAAAGGTTTGAGCGAAGAGTTCAGCTTTAGGTTAAAAAGGTTAAATGTGATAACAGTAGTGGCATCTTGTTGAAATAAAAGAGGGAAAGAAGAAGAAGCAAAGTTATTGGAAATATTTTTTGGCTAGATCCCAAAGTCACGAATGGAGTTAAATCTTGAAAGATTTTGACACTTTCTATTAATGAAAAAGTGATTGGCTACTTGGAAAACAGACTTGGCATTGTTCCAGGCAGAAATATAAAGTGCATGAGATTCTGGTGATGGAAGGCTTAAGTACATTTTGTGGGCAACCTCTCTATCATGTATAGCACGACAACAAGCTGTGTTAAACCAAGATTTGGAAGGTTTAGGTCGAGAAAAAGAGTGAGGAATGTACGCCTCCATGCCAGACACTATCACCTCTGTTTTGCACTCGGCACACAAAGACGGGTCTCTGACACGGAGGCAATAGTCATTCCAAGGAAAATTAGCAAAATACCTCCAATCACTCCTGAGGAGTGATTGGAGCGACAGTACAAGATACAGATATGAGATTGTGATCGGAGGAGCCCAACGGAGAAGAGAGGGTGACAGCATAAGCAGACGAATTAGAAGTCATGAAAAGGTCAAGAATGTTGGGCATATCTCCAAGACGGTCAGGAATATGAGTAGGGTGTTGCACCAATTGCTTTAGGTCGTGAAGGATAGCAAAGTTGAAGGCTAGTTCACAAAGATGGTCAGTGAGGGAAGTCTCCAAAAATGGAGATCTCTGAAAAAGATTAGTCAGAATGTGCTCCACTTTGGAAGTTAAGTAGTCAAATAATTTTTTTAGTCTGAGGAGTTTAGTGAGAGGTATACAGCACAGATAAATTTAGTTTGAGAGTGACTCTGTAGTCGTAGCCAGATGGTGGAAAACTCTGAAGATTCAAGAGCGTGGGCACTAGTGGACGTTGAGTCGTTTCGGACATAAACGCAACATCGCGCTTTGGATCGAAAATGGAGATAGAGAAAGTAGGAGGGAACAGAAAAAGGGCTACTATCATTTGCCTCAGACACCTGAGTATCAGTGAGGAAAAGAAGATGAGGTTTAGAAGAGGAGAGATGGTGTTCTACAGATTGAAAATTAGATGTAAGACCGTGAATGTTGCAGAAGTTAATTAAGAAAAAGTTGAGGGAGATGTCAAGACATTTAGGGTCGTTATCAGAAGAGCAGTCCGACCTGGGGACATTTGTGGTCCCCAGGTGAGGCTGGTGTAGGAGTCTCCATGAAAATTTAGAATTTTTGAGTGAAGGGTGTGTGTGTGTTATTTGGTGCTTGTAGTTTTGTGTGGAGGAAGAGAGTTGCCTTTAGAGGGGAGGCTGTGAATGCCCCCTTGTGGTGTGAGACACAAAGGGAAATAGTTAGTGAGGTCACAGCTGAGTTTAATGATAAGTTCATAGAACCCCCTGATCCTGATGGAGTAATTATGGTTTCTAAGTATAGTTTCGGTAGGTGCCTGCTGCCGAACGCTTTGAAGTCTGAACAGGCGATTTAGAGGTTTAAAGTGGTGCTGGAATCTATTGCAGATATAACAATATCCTGATATGAAATAGCATGATACTAAGGAAAAACATCAATACTGTGAGTCACGAGTCAAGTCCTGATAGACCCTCGCTGTTGAGGAGAAAATCAGAAGTTGTAAAAAAAATTGTTTCAGATGGTGGTGAATTATTGGCAAGAAGCAACGGGAAAACAACTGTACCAAAGACATGTAAAGAAGAACCTTGTACACTGAAATTAATATTGTCAGCAGGCTCTAAGGGAAGGTTAAGTAAGTCCTTAAATTTGGAATAAGCATGGACACTCAAGAGATTACAAGAAGCACCAGTTTCATCTCCCAATGAAAGAGGAGTGTCGTACGAAAAGCACTGGTAAATTTGCATACCTTGAAAGGCAGCAATGACATTTGGAAGAGAGAAGGAGTGTTCCGTACAAGACGGCACTAATCTTTCCAGCTTTAAATTTGACGGGTCAGATAATTTGACGGAGAAGCTGTTACAACTTGGTCTTGCTGCCATTCAAAAATTTTGAAAAATTTTTGTCATGTGGTTACTTGGAATTATTAATTCTAATTAATAATTGATTAGACGGACGCTCAAGAGATATGCGAGGTCTTGGGGCCGGAGACGGCGAGTGCGTATATCGTGTAGGAGCAGAGGAATGAAAATGGACACGACGACCAAGTGATGAATGTTTAGGACGAGAGTAATCTGAAAACTGCTTAGAAGGCACATTCCTAGAAGCTGCGCCACGCTTGGGTGGAGGCGATGAGCGAGCAGACTTGAATTTTATTTATCTATCTATCTATTTATTTATTTATTTATTTTTTTTTTTAAGGAATATGAGTAGGTGTGACCATCTTTGCGACTGTAAGTGCATGAAGAA